>NC_092232.1:16796527-16839027 GCF_036320965.1 Panulirus ornatus
CAGCTGGCAACATTCTTCTTCGTCAACTTTCCCCCGACAGTATCTCTGCGCATCGCTCGTACTTTTACAAGAACAAGTACTCTATACTCGGTATATCAAATGAAAATTCATTTCATAATGTTTGTTTTAAATGAATTGATAAACGAAATCCCTTCTGCGAAAAAAAAAGGCATTAAGCGTAGTTCCAGAACTAAAACACTTCCTATTGTATTTCTCGATAATTATCTACTAAAAAAGTGTTACACAATATGAACTCTTCCCCCACCAATGCCATACATGTTCACTGTAATTCATGACCCACAACGCTATAATTTTCACTGTGGACAGGTTAATCTTTCACATTAGTTAGTGTATAACGATAATGTGATCTTTACAGTATAACTGAACACGACGGGCAAACACCTGCTTCAGTTCTGATAAACATCTTCACAATTCCTTTCAATGTATCTAATTGTATTTATACCACGGCCTCTCCAAGTCTCCGCCAGTTTGCTCCTTACAGATATTATTTTCGTAATAATACCAGCCTCAGCCATATCATCCTTTACTCTCTCTCTCTCTCTCTCTCTCTCTCTCTCTCTCTCTCTCTCTCTCTCTCTCTCTCTCTCTCTCTCTCTCTCTCTCTCTCTCTCACCTACGCGTGGCCTGCTGGCTTTCGGCCGACAAGCATACATCACTTTCTCATATGTAACGTGTACCTGGCAACACCTAACTACACATGTTTCTTCGTAACTATATTTTCCATCATGCATTGAGTACTCCCCCACTCTCTCTCTCTCTCTCTCTCTCTCTCTCTCTCTCTCTCTCTCTCTCTCTCTCCCCACATATTGCCCTAAATCCACATGTTTTCACAATATCCCAAAGGCCAATTCTTGTCATCCCTGTCAAATGTTTCATCCCAAGTCCAGCCTAGATGTTGTACACATCCTCTTGTTTATGTAATATTTTCTCAACGTTCTTTTTCAAGGTGAACGTCTGATACACGAGGGACGCGAGTGGCATCTTGTCCTCCTTTCTTCGTGTCTATCCAAATGCTTTGTCACCTCCAAGACACCTTATCATACCTGGTGTCGTCTGTCATCCTTTCCACTGGCTTTTGAAGTTTCTCCTCAAACATCTACTTCTGTCTCCCTATTCCCTCTCCCCCCCGCATGTGTGTGTGTGTGTGTGTGTGTGTGTGTGTGTGTGCACGCGCGCGCTGCATCTCCTGCATTCACCAACTTATCAAAGCATTCCTCTACTTTAGATAACCTTAATCCACCTTCAGTAGCTCAAAAACCCTTTTTCCATTTCTTTTGACCTTTACATAATCAGGTTCCGTTTAACCGTACATCCACCTCCTCTTCCATCCTACAGTTCCTGTTCTCTAAAAAGTTTTAATTTCTTTGTTTTATATCCACCTGTCGTCTTCCTCGAAGTTGTCTTATTTCGTTGTATGGTCATCATTTGATACGGGTCCTTGGACCCCCAACAGCTCACTTATACATCTCAAAAGTCCTTTTTTTTTCCCCTGTTCATTCTCACCCGTTTTTACAACTCTCACATATCCGTCTGATTGGCAATTAGGGCTCTGGGCCTGTCGACTGGTAGGGTCATCAAGGCCGACAACGTTAAGTTATAACAGCCAGTCGAAAATACCTTAAAAAACACTCTTCAGGTCACATCATCACTTCTACAACCCTTACGAGATGGTCCCTATCGCTCCTCCAGTCATATTCACTCCTGTGTATTCTTCACTGGAAAAGATACGAAGACTGAACTCTCTAAGCCCCAGCGTTAATACATCTGTAGGACATTCATTCTTAACTAAGTCCTCCTCGTACCTTCCTCATTTCTCTCCTCTTCCTCTCCCATTAATTAATTCTTAAGGGCAGCAGCTCTCAGGATCTATTCACCACACTGATAATATTTTCCTTAATGATCACATCCTCCATAGGTTGTGTGTGTGTGTGTGTGTGTGTGTGTGTGTGGTCTGTGTAATTACCCATCTGTGTATGTGTGTACCAACAGCACTACACAGTTCGTGAACAAAGTGACTCATATCTGAAAAGAAAAAAACGTATGAAAAAAAAAAATAGTATTCTCAGCTGAGGTCCATAAAATCATCCATTCCTCGCCCACACACATCCCAGCCGCCTACACCACCAATGCTGTGCCTCCCACAGTCACCCACCTCAATCCTCATCTTCTCTCGTTGTTTGTCACCATCGTTATCGTATCCTCCTCCTCCTCTACCACAGCCACACACCCCCCAAGCAGCCACACTGTCCTAAAAGCTTCCCTCCACCTTTCCCCTAATCCTCGGAACCCCTAAATAAAAAATCATGTTCACAATCGTGAAACGAAGAGTCGGAGAATAAAATGACACTTAACGAAAATATAAGAGGGATGAAATTTTCAACGCAGTCTTCTGTGTAACAAAAAGTGACTCCATTTCCAGTTGTTTATGAGATAACCTGACAAGAGTGGATGGAAAACGGTACTACAAGCTATCATGGGAGACTGCTGAAACTGTTCTGAATTCTGTAAATAGGTTATCTATCTGTGAACCTTCCTATCTTGGTTATGCATCTTTAAACTTTCCTATCTATATTTATTTTCTAACCTGATATAACACAAAAGATTCCTGTCTGCAATTGATTCTTGGGCTCCTATTCTTAAGTCATACTGCCACGATTTCCTTTTCTGTCTGGCAGTAATTTCAAGCAGGTGTCTCATGTGCCGTTCTACTCGCTATTCTTTCCCTACTATGACTACGTCTGCTTCCAGATCCCATCTACTGCTTCCTGTACCGTGACTGAAGTTGTCAGACAGACTCCACCGTCTGCCGCGCCAATAAGAAAGATCCTTTCGCCTTGAAGTTCAAAATACTATCTAATATGCATAACTGGGGATCAGTTCCTGATTTGCATAAATTCTTAATTCATGAATTTTATTCCCGCGTCGTCATATACCTTGGACCATTCAAGGTAAATATATTTAATGTATCAAAAGATTCCAGTGCTTTCACGTCTTGGAACATCACGACATATTTGTAACTACCAGCAGCTCCCAGGACGCCAACCTGCCACACAAATTAACATACCCTCACGAGTTGCCTCCATTCCCACATGGTGGATAGGAAGGGTTATGACCCCTTTAACATGTCCCTTGTTCTGAATATCATTCCAAAATACTGGGCCGAGATTGGCCAGGTTACGGTGTAGAAAAACTAATTCCCTTTTAAAAAGTTAAAGACCATCAATGTAAGATTTCCCAACGTCTACACATGGTCCTCCCCAGGTCTTCTCCCGATCCTCCCCAGGTCTTCTCGTGGTCCTCCCCAGGTCTTCCTTCTGTCCTAACAGTGAATTTCCTAGTCCTCCCCAGGTCATCAGGTCTACCCCTCCCTCTCCCTGAAACGGCCGACACCATTGTTCAGTGGGTCTAAACGCAAGCAAACATTATTTTCCCTCTCCATACTCCCACATAGTCAGCACAGTCTTCCCCCTCAACAATAAAATATTCTCCCTGTAATTTTTCACTCCACCAGCTAGCAAATTTCTGCCGTGTTGAGGAAATGGACAAAACTGTTGCTGTGTTTGGGGGTTCGTCATCGTGCGTCCGAGGACTTCCACAACGTACCTGCAGATGTGTATGGGAGGTCATTTCTCATGCGTGATTTCCTAGCACTGTCTACAGACAACCGGCACAGGGAAAGACAACAGCACAATTTTATGTATATATATATATATATATATATATATATATATATATATATATATATATATATATATATATATATATTATATATATATACTGACATGAACCCATAAATCCCCAGTTCACAATAAATCTAGGGGGCGTCAAGGGTATAAAAAGAAAGGCAATAAATCCGAGGCTGGAAGAGGCGGCGCCGAGTTGTCCCGCCTAGAATTCGCTACGTAGCTTTTTCCGTCGTCCAGATTATCAATTAGCGCGTACTTCAGGCTGCTCCCCCCTCATGTTTATGGCTGGTCCCCTGGGGTAGCCATTCCTCCCTATAAGCCCTCTCTGACCCCTACCCTGATTAGGTTACATTTTCTCCCTCTTTCGCGCTCGCGCAACTTGCCTAGATTTCTATCAAAAGTTGTTTATCTTTAGAGGCTAAGGACAGGAACTTGCTCCTCGTATTTTACTTTCGCTTTGATGGGATTTTGTCTCGCGAAGAGACCTTTATCTGGCCATTTGTTATTTACTATTTCCGAATGTCAGTTTTTCGTCAGAAATTTCAATAACTTCTGCGGAATGTGGAAGACCGGGTATTGTCGAAACCTCCTTTCTCAGGCAAACCTAAGTATTACTGGCAGTTCTTAATAGACGTTACTAAAGGTGTTCATCAAAGACTCTCCTGTATTGTGTTCACAGATCCCGAAGACGACGATTCTGAACTTTAAATCGACCCAAATAAAAATTCCGTACATGATCGTAACGAAAGCAATTCCAATGCGAATTCTATCGGTAAACACCTTCCAAACCTCTTCTGCACGTGAATTCGAGACATTCCCCGTCTATGAAGTCAAGACCTGGGAATGTGAATGAAGTTCCTCAGCGTCAAGATATTACATGAAGACGCTTGCTCCTCCAACCAGACACACTGACAGAGTTTCCAGAGCGTAGGTGAACGGCTTTTCATCCATAACCCTCTGGCTGGCCTACATTTCTGAGAGGCCAGATTATACGAATGGCAACATTTCATTTACCAACAGGTTCTCAAGAGACGGTTTACCATATACCACTCGACATCGACAGCATTCTCTCTCTCTCTCTCTCTCTCTCTCTCTCTCTCTCTCTCTCTCTCTCTCTCTCTCTCTCTCTCTCAGCCATTTCAAATCGAACTGTAGGAAAACACATCGAAGGGATTGACAGCTGAGACAATTCTTCTCGGTCTCTGAAGTTCATATATTCTTTTTTTAAGCTACATATGACAGTTCACTGACCTTGCCTCAATGCCTGCTGGGGGTAAAGATAGTTCAGAGAACATGACCTGCACTACCCCAAATCGAATATCAGTTCTCCATACCGCTTCGGGACTTCTTCTCTCGAATATTCATGGCGTTTTAAGATTCTCAAAAAAATATTCAGGTATTCATAGATTCTGAAATGAAGTCTCATTTCCAATGCATTTCAGAATATATATAAAAACAGTCCAGTATCCTATATATATATATATATATATATATATATATATATATATATATATATATATATAGCATGAACGTAACGTGACACCCTCCAAAGGTTCACAATGGCAAATGAATTTCAGTTTTCCTTTCGTTGAAAAAAAAAAAAAATACATGAGTGTTTAAATTCTAAACGTCAAGAGCAACATTCACATGGTCAACATACACACATCATTCAGAGGTCAAAGTGGTGTGATGTGTGCGCGACTATGGTGAAATGTCATCCACCATACACTCGCATCACTTCTACTCGTATCCAGACATATGCAAAATAAATATCCATAAAAAAAAGTTTACAAAACTATATACATCAAATTTATAGCGTAAACGCGGAATCTTAAAGCCTGAAACTCATTCGGAACTAATCATCTTCAGTACATATACCCCCGCCCATGGATCTTCTAATCCATTAAAGGGTCGAGTTCCCAAGCGTAACTCAAGCGCTCCATCTCCCTGAAGAGATGAGCGAAAAGGAGGTTGGGTCCGATTAATAGCAGGGTGTCCCTGTCAATTCGAATTTATACATCACGAACGGACGCTCTCTCTCTCTCTCTCTCTCTATCTATCTATCTATCTATCTCTATCTCATGCTTATCGTTTGTTCTGAAGCGGAGCAAAACCCATGAAAACTAGAGAGAGCGAGCGCGCGGCGACGACACAACACACACACACACAGGCTACATCATTTCACTGATCAACCAGGTTTATGAATAGACATTTCTACACCTCGATACCGACCAGACTCACCCAGACCCACCCTATCTACATCATGGAGAGAGGAAATGAGATACACTACTTAATACCAGACCGGTATTAGGCAACATACTCATGAACTGTAGCCGTTACATGTGTTACATTAGTGTTTGTGCTAAAAAAATGTATACTGCGACATCAATATATACATACCAACTTACGTGTGTGTGTGTGTGTGTGTGTGTGTGTGTGTGTGTTCCTGTACTCGCTCGTCTTATGTATTTGTAAGTTAGCCATACAAGTGTTGTGCATGTATGTTGTGTATGTATGCCTCGATATCAGTCTTTTCGTTTGTTTTCGTCTATGAGCGATTACGTCTACGTCATATACTTGTTTGTGCTTGTCTCGTAGTGTGTCCTTCACTGTATATCCATCGTTTTGAACACGAGTTTCCGTGTAAGCTTCCGGCATGCCGGGCACAGAGCTCTGTTCCCTCTAAGTTCTACACCGCCAGAGCCAAAAAGACATTCTTTGTTTGATCTTTCTTAAAGATTTCTATATCGAGTAATCTCTACTAGTGTACCAAAAGATATTGCCCGCCTGTCATACGTTATGGCTGTGGATGGTCGATTCCTCAACAGCTGGGAATGGATAGGTGGTTTGTGTGTGTGTGTGTGTGTGTGTGTGTGTGAGAGAGAGAGAATCAATGTCTTGGGTTCTCTACACAACTGTGTTTGTATGACTATTCTGGAAGATGTATTTCATGAAACAAGCTTTACGTAGGGAAGTATTATAACAAACTACCTAAATGAACAACTGTTATAATCAAGTTATCACCCTATAATGTTAGATAAAATCTAGCTTGAATGTAGCTTTTTAATCTCGGGATCTTTGTCCGAAATAAATCGTTTCCTGGTTGTGTGAAAATGATATTGCTCAAAATGAAATTCTTTTATGTAGATTTCTTTCAGTCTGTTAACATAAAAAAGATCATATTTAAGTGTCAATCCAGTTTTCAGTATCTGGTGCGTTAATTTTTTACCAATAAAATCATGTACGTACATAAGAGATGTTACGAGTTTTTAAATACATGTATTCTGAAACTATTGTCATATATATATATATATATATATATATATATATATATATATATATATATATATATATATATATATATATATATATATAATTCTTCCTTTCAAAATTCTATACACTATTTTCTTTATGAAAAGGATTCACTTTCTGATACAAGCGAGTGGTTCAAAAACGCCCACGAGTCAACAACCCATCTGGGATTACACGTAGCCAGGCACAAATTAGCAAATCGCACATCAGTGACGTCACGCCTTTCCCTACTGCACAAAACATATGGACGAAACGAAAGGAAAAACAAAAATGAAATTTCCACCATACTGCATTTACGTCCTTGACAAACCGCTCTCATCTAGCGGGAGGAAAAAATATTTATTCGTTTACAGGATGGCAAGGGTTGCCTGTCTGAATCGAAGCGAAGCGAAGCATCAATCCCGGTTCGAGCATTTTGCTGGTCTGTGGTTCAGACTGGGACCGACTCCAGCCCCACAGAAAAAAGTTAAAAATAAATCCCCACAAAAGCTTTATACGCTTGTATACATTTGATTCACCGTGCGAAAGAAACGAGGGACGGAATTTAGAGATATTGGGTAGATGCACCGATAAAAAGATACTCGAAGCATTATATAAGACTTCGTATGATACATTAAGTACCAAAATACTACGGAGATGAGCTCTTGTCTGCGTTATCTACGACTGTTCCTAGTTACATGAAGCAGGTTTATCTAATTCATCAAATCGGCCCTGCGGGGAGGATGAACATCTCGACTGACTGTGGACAGACTGCCGGAATCAAGATTCGAACCCATGCGTTCGACCCAGGGCGGCTTGTGAATACCTCACACTCAACGCTGAGCCATGACATTTACACAATACGGCGACAACATGAGCGAAGGTTTCCACCATGGCTTTAATCAATAAAGAAATGAGATTCATTTCCACTTATGTGTTGTCCTCACACTCAATATCCCCTACACAATAAACCCCCCCCCCCCCCCCCCAGCGTTCACTGTCGAAGTACCAGTTCCTAGAATTCCATCATATATCCCTTGATTGTCTATTCTCACTCTCTCTATCTCTGTCTCTGTATCCTTTAAGCTTTGCCACTTAAAACCCTCTTACCCTCAACCACATTACCATGATTTGTCCTTAAACTGTCTTAAGTTTCTTGAGGTCTAAAAGCCGTTACGGACCTTTGTGGGTTTTTCATATCCAATTTCCATATAGCTCTCTCTCTCTCTCTCTCTCCCTTCCTCTTACATTTTATTCTTTCCTGTAATCTCCGTGGAGACAAAAGGTTTTACATCCATGCAGAAGAGGTGGAGCAAAGTAATCCAATAGGGGAGGCCTCCTGTGTACACACCCTTGCACAACTCTCCCTACACCGACGTCAGGAGACTGGAAATGTTCATTGCAATAACCTAGATTTCAGTTTTCCCCCTCAACAGATAGGAAAAGTAAGGCTTATTAAGTTTTGAACTAACCATTTATCTTCCTGCATCCCGTAAGCAAAGTGGCACAGTTCACGGGTCACAAGCAAACTTTAGGCGATGCATTCACATGTGAGCGAAGATGGCCTTTGTGCAAAATTCTCTGTAGTCAGACTTTGAGGTCCAGACATGCAGTGTCAAGGCATACAATCAAAGCAAATAAAACGAGATATTCTCTCCCACATGAAAGGCAACTGATATATATATATATATATATATATATATATATATATATATATATATATATATATATATATATATATATATTCAGAAATACAAGGATAAATAATCTGTCTTCAAGAACCAAGCAGAGATCACAAGCTTAAGAGCACGAAAAAGCCCCTCACCCAGCAACACTAACGAAGATAATCCACAGATAAGGCTTACCAAATAAATGTAATTTCAATGTAACTAACTCTCCAGCGTATTCTTCCAACAAGCTTACCGTTGCCACTAAATCCCACACTGCGTAGACTTACTTGCTGGTGAAGAATTAAAATAAAACTCCAGCGAAACTTTCTCGTAAGACCTTCTTCGGAATCATCTTAGACAACTTCAACCACGTACACTATACAAACAACGTTTCAAGGTTAAGAAAGTTCCTAAGGGATATATATATATATATATATATATATATATATATATATATATATATATATATAATTTCATACTTGATCTTAGCTTCCCGCATTAGCAAGGTATTACCAGTAACTGACGAAGACAAGAGACATTCTCTCATCCATTATGACAAGGATGTGCATTGGTATGGCGGGTAAACAACAAGCAAGAAAACTTGAACAATATTCCTCTAAAGTTCGGCTTTCGCAGAAGCCTTCATCTGGGGGAATAAGATACAAATCCACACGATTCAACATCAACAGGAAGCGCTTCACCTAGCTGGACGCCATAAGACGGTTCCCTCTCTCTTTCTGCCGCCCCGTCCCCCTACATACCGTCACCACCTCCATGGTTACAGCTCCTGTGGCTCGTTAACGTAATCATGGTTATTGGTGGGCCGCTTCAAGGCTCTTGTTAGTTTCCTCAATTCTCTATGCATCATTTCAGCTATTTACCACCTTGGTTAAATGGCCGGACTTTAAGTAGGAACAAGCACATTCGATGTCTATGATGACGTATATCAGCTTCATGTCCACTGATCTTTTGGCCAGACCTCTCCCTGTTTCTCCATAGGAAATGGAAAGACATCCAGTACCGTCTATGGTATACAATGTATCTTGGAACCCATTGGCGTGTCAAGCAACCTGAGCTGTGTTCAGATCTGATGCTCTTTGCATTACTGAGGATATGCTGTCAGCTATGTCAGAGGTGCATGTAATGATCTCGCATTTGGAGAAGTTAAGGGAGTGACCACACAATACCTCGAAGCCTTTCACAACATGTTAGTCATCTATCTATATTATCTTTGGAGTCTACGCAAAACAGAAGAGGGGCAAGAGGATGACCTTGCTGAACCTCTTCAGCCGAGTCCATCTTAAACTCAAAATGGAGAGTCGTTGATGCATTTTATCACATATGAACCAAGTTAGGAGGGATATGAAAACAGTGATGAACTCTAATGACAGCGTCTTCTCTCAAAGTCTGAAGGCATTCTAGGGAACGCGATTCGAGTACGGCTTTATCACCGGAGAGATTACGAGGGTAGGCGAGGTGCTGCTACTTCACACACGAGCGAAGAAGAGTCTCAGCAAAGCAGTTTCGGAGTAATCAGGGTTACTGCCTCACTGTCGACGGGTTTGACCGTCATCCTGGCTACCACCCGGCGTCTGGCTTTGCTAAAGTTTGATGCTGCCATCTTCGGTCTTTAATGCTTGTGGTAAAGCAACGAAGTAGCGGTGGAATCACCCCCAGAGAGCCACTGGTTGACAAAACGGCTCAGTCAGGAAGTTTTCCATGACCAGCCCTAGAGTGGGGTAAACCATTTCTTTAATTTGCTGAGGTCTTACACTAGCGAAACGTCCGGCTGACCCAGATGGGAAGGATTAAACAACTTTATGAAGCTCTGAATCACCCAGAGTTAAGGACTGGTAGGAGGGAACGTCTGCAAGAGTGCCACTATTGCCGATGGCTGCTCGCGGTATGTGTGTCGCGTCTTCCGGAATGTTCGATCTGTGGTAAAATCTCTTTTAGAGAGTCCTCAATGGTGGCAATTCTTACAGCGTAAGTGGTGATGCTGTCTTCTATCTTAATGCTCACTAAAGTCTGGGAAAGCCAGTTTGGTGACTATGCCAACGACCGTTTTTTAACCTGGCTGGGAACGTGGGTTAGGCACTCAGCCCCTCCTGTTATTTACTTAATGCTCTGATGATGGATGATGGTAGGGAATCTGCCATCTCTTGCTGGGATAGTGAGGCAGGCGATCTCAAAGTGAAGAGGGTCGTGCCATGGCACAACCCTTGACAGGTGCCGACTGGGGTGAGGCTTGTCAAACTCAAGAGTCTTTTTTCCCCAAGTCTGTGTATTTTCGAGAAGCAGGATGACAGGCCGCTTGCTTTTGGTATGCGACAGAGTTCTGAACCACGTAGCGTTGATGGAAGCTGTACGAGGCTGCTCTGGTTACGTTGAAATGCGAGGGAAAAGTTGCCATCAAAGTCCATGGGGTAGGTGAACTTGTTGGATGTTCCCTGCCACTGGAGGATCTCTAGAGCCAGAACAAGTGTGTTGACAAAACCTGAACAGGCACACTGAAGGCATTACAACTACTACATTTCCCAACCTCCTGCACACTGCCGCCTCACGAACACCCCAATGCTTCCCAGAATGGATGGATCCAGACTGCTTCAGAGTGCCTCCGCCATTACGTTTTTCCTGGGAAAAACTTGAGGCGCCCCACAGGTGGGGGACTTCGTTTCACTTCGGTAAAAAAAGGGTTCGCTGGTGAAGAGGAAGGGAGGTGAGGTGAGGGGTGGAGAGGTGAGGGGACGGGATGGGTGGAGAGGTGAGGGGAGGGGATGGGTGGAGAGGTGAGGGGAGGGGATGGGTGGAAAGGTGAGGGGAGGGGATGGGTGGTGAGGGGAGGGGATGGGTGGAAAGGTGAGGGGAGGGGATGGGTGGAAAGGTGAGGGGAGGGGATGGGTGGAGAGGTGAGGGGATGGGTGGAGCGGTGAGGGGAGGGGATGGGTGGAAGGTGAGGGGAGGGGATGGGTGGAGAGGTGAGGGGGATGGGTGGAGCGGTGAGGGGAGGGGATGGGTGGAGAGGTGAGGGGAGGGGATGGGTGGAGAGGTGAGGGGAGGGGATGGGTGGAGAGGTGAGGGGAGGGGATGGGTGGAGAGGTGAGGGGAGGGGATGGGTGGAGAGGGGAGGGGATGGGTGGAGAGGTGAGGGAGGGGATGGGTGGAGAGGTGAGGGGAGGGGATGGGTGGAGAGGTGAGGGGAGGGGATGGGTGGAGAGGTGAGGGGAGGGGATGGGTGGAGAGGTGAGGGAAGGGGATGGGTGGAGAGGTGAGGGAAGGGGATGGGTGGAGAGGTGAGGGAAGGGGATGGGTGGAGAGGTGAGGGGAGGGGATGGGTGGAGAGGTGAGGGGAGGGGATGGGTGGAGAGGTGAGGGGAGGGGTGGAGAGGTGAGGGGAGGGGATGGGTGGAGAGGTGAGGGGAGGGGATGGGTGGAGAGGTGAGGGAAGGGGATGGGTGGAGAGGTGAGGGGAGGGGATGGGTGGAGAGGTGAGGGAAGGGGATGGGTGGAGAGGTGAGGGAAGGGGATGGGTGGAGAGGTGAGGGAAGGGGATGGGTGGAGAGGTGAGGGGAGGGGATGGGTGGAGAGGTGAGGGGAGGGGATGGGTGGAGAGGTGAGGGAAGGGGATGGGTGGAGAGGTGAGGGAAGGGGATGGGTGGAGAGGTGAGGGTCTGCTGCGATCGCGAGTGACCCAATGTTTACGCTCTAGACTGCATGACATTTTCCGGCAATGACGAAGTTATATAATCTTTCTACATAATGAGAAATAAACTGGTTCTTAATCCTCCCCCCCCCCCCCCCCCATTTCCCTCAACTGATTAAAAATGAAAAATAAAAAGGTCTGTTGATGCGACAGTCAATAAAAGCTTTTTGAATTCACATCAATGAACACAGTGTTAAACTTGCTTCCTTTACAGATAATATCTTTACACCAGACGCCTTCATATCCTTACATGGAAGTTCTCCTTTCAACTAGATATTATCTTCAAACAGATCTTTATCGCACACCTGTAACTGAATAATTGCTTTCAAATTATCTAAAGCTGGTGTCGTCCAAGAGGCACGATACTGTATACCTGTCGTGCAGGTGTAAGCACGTGTCGTTCAAGTATAGGCACGTGTCGTGCAAGTATGTGTCATGCAGGCACGAGCACTTGCGTATAAGCACGCGTCGTGCAAATCCGTGGTGTCGTGTACCTGTTCAGCACGAGAATGTAGCGTAAACAAGTGTACGTATCTATGTATAAACAAAAGTATGCAGAGGTAAATACAAATAGGTGGGTGCACACACGTGTATGTTTGTGCAAGTACGTTTGTGTGAACCTAAGATTCATCATACAGGTGTAGGCAAGAGTATGCTGGTGTACGTACCGTGTGGGTATGTGGGTAGGCTTATTAACATTGTAATTCGTCAAACGAACCTCAGTTTCACAATTGCATTTCAAAACTTTATGGCTGAAGAAGCAAATATTTTGACAAATTCGAGTGTAAAACGAGAAATAAAATGAGAAAAACGTAAACAAGTTCCTGTAATTCAAAAGTGGACAAAAAAAAATACACACGCCATATAAATAAGATATTTTGAGTTACAGAATTGAATTATCCCAGATTATTGCCGTTCTTGGCATTCTGGGCTGGATAAAAAAAAAAAAAAAATCGTGCACAAATAGTACAGATAATCAAATTATCTTAAGTGAAAAATGGAATGCAATCCTACCTTTGTACAGTCGAGAATAAGTGAAAATTAGACCCACAGTATTCCTAGTTTCACCATATATATATATATATATATATATATATATATATATATATATATATATATATATATATATATTTATTTGATCGCCCTTTCCCACATTAGCAAGGGTGCGTCAGGAACGGACGAAGAAACGCCGCGCTATCTCTCATTCAATCTTCAGCTATCATGTGTAACGCACCGAATTCACAATTCCCTATCCACAGTTCGCCATCCACACCCAGGCCACACAGACCTTTCCATGGTTTACCCACGACGTTTCACATGCCCTGCCTCTGTCCAGTGACAGCACGTCGACCCCAGCATACCTTTCATCCTCCTGCATGGTCAGACACCAATCACTCCAACCTTCTATCTCCAATTTGATCTTCCCATTCTCCTTGTCCCCTCTGACATATATCCTCCTTGACAACCTCTCCTTACTCATTCATTCCCTATGTCCAAACCATTTTAGCACACCCTCTCCAGTTCTCTGAACCGCACTTTTTATTACCACACCTCTCTCTTACTCTTTCATCCCTTACTTCGATGAAACCACCTCATCACAAATTGTCCTCCAGAATTTCATTTCCAACACTTCCACCCTCCTCAGCACATTCTCAACTATAGCCCATGCTTCGTACCCATATAATATTGTTGTGACTACTGTACCATCTGACACATCCATCTTCGCCCTCCTAGATAGCGTCCCATCTTTCCACACATTCCTCACTGCTCCCAGAACCTTCGCCCACCCACCGACTCTTCCACTTCCATGGTTCCATTTGTTTTCATGCTCACTCCCAAACATCTAAAACATCACTTCCCACAAATTTTCTCGATTTAAATTCAAATCCCAACCAACCTTTCCCTTTTACCTTACTAAATCTAATATTCTCTTTTATTCACATTTTCTCTTAACTTCCTCCTTTTATACACACTCCCAAACTCAGACACCATCTTTTGCAGTTTCTCACTCCAATATGCGACCAGTGTTGTGTCCAACAGGGTACAACTGACTCACTTCCCAGGCTCTCTCTCATCCCCTACAGATTGCATGTTCGCTCCTCTCTCAAAGACTCTTCCATTTACCTCCATTATCACTCCATCCATAAACATATCAAACATCCATAACATCACACATCCCTGCCGCAAAACAACCTTCACTTGGAACCACTCACTTTCCTCTCAAGCTACTCGTACACAAGCCTTACAACCTTGACAAAAACTTACCTGCTTCTAGCAGCTTTCCTTCCACACCATATTTTTTTTTCGCAGGGCATCTGCATCGACCCTATCACATGCCTTCGCCTGACCACAAATGCCACGTACAAATCCTAGTTTCTCTAAGTTTTTCTTACAAACATTCTTCAAAGCAAACACCTGATCTACACATTCTCTACTACTTCTGAAAGAACGTTTCACCCAAATCAGATATTCTGTACATGCCTCCACACTCTTAATCACTGCTTTCCCATACTCTCTCAGCAAACTTGTATATGTAACTTAAAGACTCACCTTTGTACCTCTTGCCTCTATACAATGACAAAATTCATTCCGCCAACCTTCAGCCTCCTAATGATCCATATATTCATTAGAAATACCAAGTAACCACTCCACAGCAAAGTTAACCCCTTCCTTCAATCCAGCCGGCTTGCCACACTTCATCTTACTCAAGGATTTCACCACCACCTCTCCCTTCACCAAACCACTCTACATGGTTGACAATTCGCATACCAACCCAATCCAAACACCCTACACCTGCTACCCCATCTTCAAACATTCAACATTCCTAAATACTCATCTTTTCATCACTATTTATCACCACTTCCCATTTTGCCCCTTTCACCTATGTTCCTATTTGTACCCTTGTTTTTCGCACCATCAACCTCCTTCCAAAAAAGACTTATTTTCCCCCAAGTTTACCGATACTCGCTCATGCCAGCTCTCATTTTTCCCTCCCTCTCAACCCTTCCATCTTCCTCTCGACCGCCTACCGCTTTCGCTTATACATCTCCCATTAATCCTTCCCTGTATGTACCGCCCATACTTCTCTCTTTACTTTTGCTAGCCACTTTACCTCATCATAAACCCCTCACTACCTTTTCTAACCACTATATATATATATATATATATATATATATATATATATATATATATATATTATCCCTGAAGACAGAGAAGAAAGCATACTTCCCACGTATTCCCTGCTTGTCGTAGAAGGAGACTTAAAGGGGAGGGAGCGGGGGGCTGAAAATCCTCCCCCTCATTTTAATTTTCCAAAAGAAGGAAGAGAAGGGGGGTCCATGTGAGGATATTCCCTCAGAGGCTCAGTCCTCTCTTCTTAACGCTACCTCGGTAACGCGGGAAATGGAGAGAAAAGTATGAAAAAAATTATATATATAAACTCTGCTGCCGTGTGTTACTCATCGCGAGAAAAGGCACCTCTGGCGAGGGTGTATCACTGGCTGTACAGATTCGTCAAAGAGCTTCTCACTCCAAATGATGATGCTACATTTCTTTGCTACTGGAGGTAAAGCAGCCATGGGATGCAGGAGTCTTTAGAAAGGACATTAGGTAACAAACATGCTCACAGTTCCTCGTGGTGTCGGCTCCCACACACCAACTGTGGCCATGCTTTATGCCCGCAGCGGTCGTGACGTGATCACGATGCACTGTGCTCCACTGTTGACAACTCCAGTTCCAGTTCGAATGCAGAAATTCTATGCGGACATAAGAATACGTTAAGTGGACGTAAGGATACATTCATATATCGTGCCACAGAGAAACGTACATGAGTGAACGACACTGACCGTAAAACATTAAGAAAACGTATGAAATTATACTAAACCACATAAACCATGTCAACCAATAAATGAACATTCATGGTTAAAGTTCACAACTACATCAGAGGAACGTGATTATGGATAATTATTCGCTAATCAGAAGCTTCAACAGTTGCAAGCTAATGCAAATGTTTCCCCTCACATTCACAGTGCTCCGCTGCAAAGTGAGACTTGATTCCCGTAGAGTTATATACCTCAAGTTTAGAACGAAAGACCACTTTCTGGAGGTTTAGCTAAGGAACGCCTAAGTAATAAGAAAAAAATAGAAAGGAGAGAAAGAAGAAGTGTTATAAGTAAAAAGGGACAAAGAGCACTAGATTGTGGAATAAAGAAGAGACGTGCTGCCTGAACTGTAAGAAGCGAGAAGCACGAAAAACAATATGCTTGTCCCTTACACGGAGGACAGACCAATACCTACACAAGCCTAGGGTATCAACATCTCTTCCGTTGTGGCACACTCACTGTATGCCACATCAACCATGGATCATTGACACCGTAGTTTCTCAAGCCATCATCCCTGTAAGTTTACCATCACCAGAAAGCTATAAACTCTCTTCACCAAAGGCCTTTTACCTCCTATCATTTACAACCCTTACTTCGCCTCGCCACACACCCTGTCTTTACGTACACCTCCAATACCCTTGGCCATCAGCTGAAAAGGGAATCTAAACGAGTAAACCTACACATGATAGGATCCTTTGTCTTGTCTTTTCCGTGACCATCCTCTATACACTGCAAACGAGGTCAAAGACCATGTGTGAATCTCTGATTTCTGACGCGTTTGAAGCAGTATCTTGAAACACAACTTTGACTCGACTATTTCAAAAAGGGAATCTCAAAATTCAACACTATATTGATCCGGGCACAGAAGGGCAGCCTAACCTCGCCCTGTCAACGTCAGCAACAGCAGAGCTGGGAGTGAGCCATCAAGGCCTCCTACGTAAAACCCTCGCGAAGCTTTTTACCCACTCGAAGTCCGCAGGTTCAAAATGCCTCCGCAGGATCGACGAATTCTGGAATATACACCACGCAACCCGAACCCTGTGCCGACGACTTTGAGCAATTCGATGGAACGTCAGAAAATTATCTTTAATACAATTTCAGTTTATCTCTGGATTAAGCTCTGATTTCAAGTTGGGTTTCGAATGACTATCATATTTCCCTCGAGGTGTCTGGCCGGTAAATGATATCAGTCACGCCATAATCAGATTATGGTAATCCTTCCTTCCTTCCTTCCTGGAAAGGAGAAAGACGGAAAGGGAGGGTCGTCACGTGTGTTTGCTTCCAAGAACGGGGCAATCATGACCCAAAGGACACCTAGGCAATTTCTCTCGGCCATCTTCCTTCTAACCAACAGGCAAAGTTATCTTGCAGCACCACAGCTCTACCACAGGAGCTGTTTCCGATAGGACCAACACAGGGATAAGGCTATTAAAACCTACAAGCGACTGAGAGACCTGGATATGGCACAATCTCTCTCTCTCTCTCTCTCTCTCTCTCTCTCTCTCTCTCTCTCTCTCTCTCTCTCTCTCATATCAGGAATACCTTATCATTAGTGAGTCCAAGAAATGCTTAACCTCTCCCGATACCCCGGGTCACGATGGCTGACGTGTGCACGAATGACCCTCCCTGGCTCAGACAATCTGACGGTGACTCTCGCCCCAGATGAATGCGTAATATAATCCACGGTCAGCGTTTCGGCGATCTGCAATCGAATTCATTTCAATACTAATTTCATGCTGCCCCACCATCCTCTCCACTTGAACCTTCAACGCGAGAGAGAGAGAGAGAGAGAGAGAGAGAGAGAGAGAGAGAGAGAGAGAGAGGACTTCCTGTGACATGATTCTCTTTGAGGCAGGGCTTGTGTGTGTATGTGTGTGTGCGAGCGAAACAGAGAGAGAGAGAGAGAGAGAGAGAGAGAGAGAGAGAGAGAGAGAGAGAGAGAGAGAGAGAAGACAGGCGACCATAAAATGGAACCTCACGAGGATGTGGAGGAGGAGGGTCACAGGGAAGCTCAAATCCTTTACTTCCAGCCAGTGACTGCAGTAAGCTCGGCACTCACTCACCTCGCCCAGGCGGCCCTCTCGCACTGCAGACAAAACAGGTCACTCCCAGCGGCGAGTTTTATGAGTTCCAATGTCATTATTCTCTCTCTCTCTCTCTCTCTCTCTCTCTCTCTCTCTCTCTCTCTCTCTCTCTCTCTCTCTCTCATGCAGTAAGGGGTACGCGTTAGTCTTCCCTAATGGTAAAATCCCGTCATATGCATTCGTACGTAGGAACGCGCGCGCGCACGCACACACACACACACACACACACACACACACACACACACACACACACACACACACACACACAACTCGCCAACATGCAACTCGACTCAATTCTTAATTCTATTTTCCTTTAGTAAGCGCAACGTGCTAGCCACCCTTGCCCAATGGCAAAATCTCCTGCTCAGGAGTAAAACGAAAGAATTTAAAAAACCATGGGACACTACGAGTGTGGTGGAACACTCACTCACTCTCTCCCCCTCCAAACTGTACGACCAGGTAACTTCACACCATCTGTCCTCTTCTTAACGCGGCTCCTGCCAATGAGCATACACCAGGCAATACATAAAGGTCCTAAGAGACGGCACACTGCTAGACTCCTCGCTGTCGGATCATTAAACCACCACTACAACCGACAGTCATTCATCACGCAAGCATGTACCTCTGTGACAGCTGAATTGCTGAGCCTTTACATTATTCAGTGACAAGCAATGTCCAAGGGAGCTACCTACTCCGACGAAATTATTCATTAATTCACGGACTTGACGGAGGCGCATTCATGCTTAGCATGTTCTACCAAGTGTGAGAACGAAGGTACCACCATCCTAGCTCATGGATGATCGTTGCTTTTCAATTATAATTGTCGTTGCCAAAGTACTTGTTGTCGTTCCCAGGGTACTTGTTAACTAGAGTATCATATGCATGTCTTCAAATTTAGCTGTAGAAATGAGGTGTGTAGACACACGCACACACAAGTTTAAAACCCCCTCCCTGAAGGGTAGAGAGATAATTACATACACACACACACACTTGCTAGAGTCAACTCTACCACATTATCATGATGGAAAGTACGCTCTTAAAATTTGGCTCGCGGATTGAAATTTCACATCGACCATTTCCGACGGAGAATTTGACATTGCTTAAAACTTTTTACTATACAGACGCTGATTAACTGAAGCACTAAATCCGTCATATCTTGGCGATAAATAGTAAATGCTTCACAGAAGCGGACCAGAACAGACATTTGCATGGGCCATATATCGTTAAGAATCTTCAACAACACACTGAAGTAATGTTCTCATAAGTGCCTCCGGGTCACTAACTTTATACCACCCGAATTCTTGCGGGAAAAAGCTCGAGATTATATATAGTGAGCATCGCAAGATCATTCGTAGTATGGCTCCAGGCTGGATCTCCTATATCCCAAACTTCCTGGAATAGGTTCCAGACCAAACTACATAATCCCATTGAATATTCCAGGGAGTGGTTTTAGGCAATCAGTATGAAATAAATACATCGTGAACGTTCCAGGATCTCGTTCCAGACTAGCCGAAATGCTTATATATGAATATTCCAATAAGTGATTCCAGACCATTGGCTCTGTACAAAGATTTATACCACTAGATCAACATTTATGTCCAGGCAGGCTCTGTGCAACTCACAGTGTTCCATGGTGAACCTAGTTTACGAAGAGGAGGAGGATATGCATAAACTGTTACACATACATAGGAAGCCATGCTTAATGGTGGTAAATCCAAATATCTACTTGATAATTTATAGTAAGGCGAGGTAATATTTCACAAATAATGATTCACAACCATCCTCAACTCACGCAAGGTCTTTCACCTTAAGTGTGTGTGTGTGTGCTCAAGATTTATCTTACACACTGAAGATATTGAACACGAACTACTCGACAGTTACCCCGCCCACACACACACGTCACTACACTTCATGACCTGGGCTAAGTTTCCGAGCGTTACGGGTGCCCCATAAGGAGTTATGATGTGATCATTACTCGAAAGTGCACCTGGGAACTTATTTTGTTATATATATATATATATATATATATATATATATATATATATATATATATAACAAAACACATGACGGGGGAGGGCGTTGTTATTCCATGTGTGGCGAGGTGGCGATGGGAACAAATAAAGGCAGACAGTATGAATTATGTACATGTGTATATATGTAAATGTCTGTGTGTGTGTATATATATGTGTACATTGAGATGTATAGGTATGCATATTTGCGTGTGTGGACGTGTATGTATATACATGTGTATGTGGGCGGGTTGGGCCATTCTTTCGTCTGTTTCCTTGCGCTACCTCGCTAACGCGGGAGACAGCGACAAAGCAAAATATATATATATATATATATATATATATATATATATATATATATATATATATATATATATATATATATATATATCCTCACCTGGCCCCCTCTGTTCTTAACGCTACCTCGCTAACGCGGGAAATGGCGAATAGTTTAAAAGAAAGAAGAAAATATATACATATATATATATATATATATATATATATATATATATATATATATATATATATATAAAAATATGGTGTGAATATTTGCATATAATATACGCATATATTCCAATATTCCTATATTCATATGAAGGATATACATAGATTCTACTAATCCATACTCAAAATTCTTAATATTTTAAGATAAACTTAACATATTACGCACGGTATCTGATTAACGCACTGAAGTTCAAAGAAATCAAAGGGGAACACTCCGCTAATATCACAAAAACATTTTTTGCGATAGTTTGACGATAGTCGCGCACTAATCTGATCATAGCCCCGCGAATAATTTGATCATAATTTACATACATGCTATAAGCAGGAACAAACAGCTTAAACAATTAAGTTCGAGGGTCCGATGTGTGTGGTGAGGCAGGCTCGCTAGTCCCGCCGTTCCTCCCACACACACACACACACACTTCTCGTTTATCGCTTACGCTGCTGATTGACCCCTGGATGCTCGCTCGCTAGAGATGAGTGACGTTGTCCTCACACCCACGGGAGGAGTATACATATCGTCAACATGCCATTAGGTAGACTGCTGGCTGGGTCTCACTGGTTAATGTGTGTATGGTTCGTTAGGAGCAATGATAAAGTTCTGTGCCTATATTCATATATAGATAGGAGAGAAATACCAGACCGCTTGCTTGACGTGACATCGGGAGTGAAAAGTCACTTTTAGTGAAGCTTCATCATCGTCAGTTGACGAAACAGAGTACAGACTGCTTCAAATTATTCCATCCTGTCCATGCTACTGATGGCAGCGCAGCCTGAGAACGGTGTCTGAAGAATCTTAGAAACACAGTCTCCTTCCCGTTGGTACACGATTCCGCCAGCAAGAGGCTGCACCGCACGCAGCAACAGGGAAGCCGTGTCGTCGTCACTGGACGGAAGGAGTACAATCTCTGTCGAAGACCTTACTGTACTGTCCCAAGAGAGTCCATTTCCCTGCTCCTGCATGGGACGCAGCTCCGAAGCTGGGGAGCTTTCTAAAATGGGTCCTGGGGTTGATAGATAATAACATCTATCTGCTTATCCCCCGTCTCCTACTAAGCACGTACATCTTTCCCCCCTCACTCCCACACACCCGCTTCCTTTCCTCTAATACTAGTAGCCTCTTAACCTATCACCTTTGCTCCATTTCCCCTAGCGCCAATGCCCCCTTCACGGCTCCCTTTCCCTTGCAACGAATGCCCCCTTGAACCGAGCCGAGCCATTCGCTTCTAGTACTAATGTCCCCTTACCCTAGATTCAATGTTACCTTCTCCATAGTACCAGCACCCTCTTACTCCGGCACCTCTACTACTCCTCCCCTATCACCAGTACCCCCCTTAACCTGCCATCACTATTCCCTCTCCCTTAAAACTAGTGCCCTCCCTTACTTTGAAAGCACAACTGTGTTTCCCCGAGCACTGATGTCGCCCCTTACCTCACACCATTATTCTTCCCCCCCCCCCCCAAGAAACCTATGCTCTTCTGAGCCTGGCACCACCACTTCGTTTCCCCTAGCACCAGTGCGCCCCCTCACTCTTGCACCATCCCTCTCCCTCTCTTAGCACCAGTGCCCCCTTGCTCTGACACCACCTCTCCCTCGCTCTCTCTATAACCATGCGCCCCCGACATCATCGCCCTCGTCTTCCCACATATGTTGATCGTCGCACAAGTTAAACAGCTCAAGTCATCATTACTCACACAATGTTGGGTGGGTTAGGGGGTGTGACGGGGGCCTTGGTGGACGAGCTCGGCTCGAGGAACGCGCTGGGTCAATATTTATGTTCGTCTTCGGAAGCAAGGGTTACCGTCACGGTGGCAGTTGCCAAGGTTCTGACAACACCAGCTGATGGTGACTAGACGCGCACGAGCGTGTAAAAAAAAGCGAGAGATAGGGAGGAAGGGAGAAAGAGGAACGCTCAGATGAGAGATACCGATCATATTCCTTCCATAAGACTTCTATAAACATCTCCGTTCGAGGTGATACCTTATCTCTCATACCATCAACGTCTGACTAGTCTCGAAGACGATATCAACGGGAAGGGATTTTCTCTCTCCCTCCCACAGCATTCCTCTTATTATCAGGCTACTGAGGAGAAACGTATGGGAAAGTCGGCCTCACTCAACCCGTCAATCCTCCCAACCATGAGGGTTTGTTGGCCCGAGCCCAACCCCGGCGATAATGGGTCACATGCGAGCTCTCATGACATGTTATCTCAGGAGCAACGCCAAGACGTCTCCAGCGTATCCCACTCAGGCGCGTACTTTCAAAACATTTTCCCATGGAGGAACTTTATCGATACGCGGTGAAAGATATCCACTTAAAATATCCAAACCCTTTAAAAAAAAAAAAAAAGTGTTAACGCACGAACATAATTGGATTCTTCATCTTAAGCGTTCACCGTCAACTGATATCACTCGTGGGTTGGTGAAGACGTAGGTAATTAGCATCGAGCGATGGATGACCATTTCCTTAAGAGGGGAGGTTAGGGAAGAAGGCCGGAGGGCACGCACCTCTACCCGGTGACAGGACGGGCCACGTCAGCGAAGACAAAGATCACATCAACATTCTTGGCGTAACCCATAACAACACCTGCAAAATCGGACGTATCTATAAGTAACTCCATATGAAAGGCACCGAAAGAGACGTCGTGAACGGAGTCTCATTTTTTTGTAGGAGGGAGGGAGGAGGGGAAGGAGGAGGGGAGGGAGGTTTGTCTTTTACGTGATGGCCGATAAAATCGCCCACTAATGGCTAGCCAGGCTCGCATGCACTTGGGATATGCTCCAGCCATGTGATATTGGGGAGGCTAGATCTCGTACGAGTTTACCAAGACGATAAACAAGCCGACTAATAAGACTGCTATGCAAAACACGTCGCTGCTGAGGAAGGGAAAGATCCTCCGTTGATGAAGTCAGTGCAATGACCCGGTTCTGAGTCTCCTCCGTTCTTCCTATGGGGTTTCATCTGTCGTAAGAGCTACTTACTACTACGACTACCACTGCTACCATCATTACTACTACCACCACCACACCCCTTCTTTAACCAGCAAGTACGCTACCACTCCTACCATCATTACTACTACCACCACCACACCCCTTCTTTAACCAGCAAGTACGAAGTGTCCCCTGGGGTAACACAGCGATCAACAACTCACTCCCCACCTCCTCCTAACATCCCCCTGTGACCACTATACTACAGACGAATACACCCCCTACACACACACCCCTTCTCCAGCGCCCCCTTGCGCCATTACTAACTCACCCATCATAATCAAGAGCCTCCCTTTAGACGTTAACACACACGCGAAAAAAATATCACTATCACCCGACGCCCCACCTCCACCCGACGCCCCACCTCCACCCGACGCCTCACCTCCACCCGACGCCCCACCTCCACCCGACGCCCCACCTCCACTCCTCCCACTAATACAAGGCCACCCCTCCCCCACCCCCCTTTACCTAAAAATACTACTAAGCAACTCGACCCAATCTCTCTCTCTCTCTCTCTCTCTCTCTCTCTCTCTCTCTCTCTCTCTCTCTCTCTCTCTCACACACACACACACACACACACACACATTTTCAAAATCACAAACGGCTGCCCCTCCTTCCTATCACCACCACACTACACCACTACCAACCACCGCATCCGACACCTTACGAAGACAGACAACTCCCCCTCCAGCAATGCAAGTCGTAGTTACGGCACCAATCTAGATGCCATACCTTATTTACGGTGAAATGTGTCGCTAGCAACTTTTGCTAGACTTTTGAAGAACAAAACAACGAACGGAACAGCGGACACACACACACACACACACACACACACTAATTACAATAATATCAACTCAACCGATGGTGACCAGGAGAGTGTAACAAGACGTCACAAGTCCTTAGGTAGCCAATAAGCCGTAATGTGTGACGGGCTCGTCACAGCTAGCATGTGTCGATCACGGTGCCAATTATCCCTCGAATTCTTGACAGTAAACACTCGAGGGGAGATCACCGGGTGATGGAACCGATCTGTTCAATGATCCAGTGGGGTGAGGAAACTGGCACAGGGCGACACCGTGCTCAGTGTGCACCAAGTGCGTGTATGAGAGAGAGAGAGAGAGAGAAAGAGAGAGAGAGAGAGAGAGAGAGAGAGAGAGAGAGAGAGAGAGATGGGAAAGGGCTTATTCGGAGGCAGGACTGATGGTTCATGGCTGAAAGGTGCTGGTGTCGTGTGGTGTAGTAGGTGGTAGTGATGGTAGTTGGACAGAGGTAGACAAGGGTGTGACCACATGGAACGAGTGAGTAAGGCGGGGAGGAGAGGAGTTCCTAGCACCTTTTACTGGACAAACTCCTCGCCCGAAGGCTGAGGACACAGTCAACAAGGGAGTCACTGTCCACTACGTTATCAAAAACAAACGTCTGAAGGTATTCCAGGAAGGCCACTGAGGGTTTTTGGACACGGGGGACAAAGAGATCGATATATCCTCGAGGATCAAAACAAGTGCCGAGGCTACTCTTATGCGAGGGAGAATTGAATCATGACTCATGAGTCATATCGAAGACAGGAAGCACAAGACATGACAATTCTGGATGGTCACTTGAGGCCTGATGTGGTGTGCAACCCTCCAAGTGGCGAACACGAGACCAGACCAGACCAGCCAGCCAGGGAGCTGCAGAGTTAGGTGATAGCAGTGGTAATGGAGGCTCAAGAGGGCATACGATCCTGTCAAACATAAGCTAGGAGGGTGATAAAGAAGGCGGAGGAGGAGGACGACGAGAACCAGATGAGGGGGAAACCACAGCAGAAATACCACCACCTTCCGAGTGGGCGGAGGAAAGATCCCAGGTGAATGTACCGAGGGATAAGCAACTGATGTCCATGTGAGAGGGACTGTGAGAGGGGAAGGGATGGAACGTGGGAAGCAGTGGAAGGGGAAGATGGCTTAGCGGCATGTGATGATGGGATGGGAAAGGGCGGGAAAAAAGGATTTAAAAAGATTGTTAAAAAGATCAAAGTGTTTCCTGGAAAACGGGAAAAACAGTAAGAATCAAATGAAAAATGTAGAGAATATGATATAAGAAAAAGGAAATGATAGAAAAAGATAAAATATGATGGTAAGATGAATTATACATATATCAAAACGCACAAGACTGATAAGTGTAACCAAAGGGTTCTTTAAAATCGTCAGTGAAACGATAGGTAGGAAGGAAGGAAAAGTAACGAGGCAGGAGGATGGTGAGATGGAAGGATATGAAAGAAAACGTTGGTCAAAGCGTCCCCCCAAAAATATCATCACCCACGTCAGTGATCCACTTACACACACACACACACACACACACACACACACACGCACGCGGGAAGTTACTGTAATCTCCGAGACGTAGATTCCCATCTTTATGGTTGTATCCTCAGATTTTTTTTTTTTTTGTGAGTATCTGTTCCTCATTTTCTTGTATACTTTATTGCAGAATTATTTCATTCGTTAACTCTACCTACAGATACGTTTTTTTTCGTTGGAATGTTTACAAACTCGAGGCAAAGCGAAGTACACTAACTTCAATGGGACTGTTCATATATGGAACGATTTACCAATCATCATGGTTTAAAGCAGTACCATAGATTCCTTTAAGAAGAGACTATAAATATTTAGCTTCAAATCCACGACTGGCATTATTTGCGCCTTCTTAATCACGTGAAAAGTTTGCAGTATATATTCTTGTTTGTAATAATGTGTCTTTCTACGCAGACCAAACAGATCTAGGAGTTTCAAATCGCTTCCTCCATCATCAACAATCGCGAAAGGACTCGATGGTCCGATTTTGTTCACATTCCCTTGTATTCCTCTGCACTATTGTCTTAATCATTATAGTTACATTTTTCTTGCCTCTTCACTCTCGTATCTTTACCTATTCTTCTTGGATTCCTCATACTAATTGTCCACTCGCACTCCCTTTACGCCCACGCATCCATATCCAACACTATTGAATCACTCCTGTTACTTTAAAATGTCTGTTGACCAAGTTTTCCACCAGACCTCAGCTAACCTGGCAGTCCATGACAAGCTCTTTTGTACCCAAGAACTGAACCACACAAACAATAAACGAGAAATTATAAAAGGAAAACTCCCGGGAATCTGAAGGTGGACAGGTTCCTCCACGACGCACCAACAAATGATATCAACTTTCTTAATTCGTGAGGAGCTGGAGGACCAGATATGTACAAAGGTCCGCCTCTTGTGATGAACAGCTCCTTCCCTCAAGCTCAGTTACGTAAAACCCTCATTCATTAAGAGGGGATTCCCTTGGCGGCATGAGCTCATGAAGCGAGAGGATGGAGGTAACAGCACTTGAGAAAACTTGAGGGTGAGCTGGAGGAGGCGAGAGAAAAAAAAACAAAAAACCTCAGATTGCAGAAACGTGCGGGTTTAGCAAGGAATGTTGTCAGGATAAGCAAGACTTGTGGTCTGATGCAGATTCGGCCCAGGTCAGCCAGCAGCATAATGAGTGTTACATGACAATATTCACATGTTTGTCCAACGGTTTACCCAGATGACAATAGTGACATTACCTCAAATGATCTGATAGATAATCATCAGAGCTTTCTAAAGGTATAGAGTACTACAGACCATAGAATTTCGTCGACGCGTTGGGAAATGCAACGCTCTCAGACGATGCACAGGTAGCAACACAATAGCAGTAGCTGACGCAGAACACACAGGTAAAGGGAGAAACAGAAGAACAACACAAAACCAGCTGGTCTCCAGGGAGGTTATCTTCCATTAACACAAGACAACCATGAAAACTTCTGTGCGTTGCGCTATACTGCAAGCCAAGGTGGCCAAACTCCAGTGAACAAAATGGGTTAAAAAGAATATTCTTCAAGTCTGTTCTTTTGGTCAGAATAAAACAAAAATTCTTACACAAGTGCTGGAGGAGCTTTCATCTCCGTTACGAAGTTCATCTCTTCAAAAGAACTAGTCTATGAAGTACCCGGCTCATCCTTTAGCTCATTATGCTCCTTCACGCCTCCCTCTACCAATTATCTTCTCGGCTGATATCACATCAAGCGGAGCTGAAAATGAGTGTAGCAAGAACGAGGAAAAAAAAGACGTGTCAAAGGAAATCAAACGCATCTTCCCCTCCGAGCATCATTAAACAACTTTTTCTTAGGAGTCTCTTACGTTCTCCCTTCTCAATTATAGGAACAGTTAAGGAACCTAGCCTAAAAAAAATGCATGACCAGCCCTTATTATCTTGGCAGCATCACACGCTGCTCTTTAGAGTCATGGCAGCAATTAGAAACCCGATTCATATGACTACATATCTAAAAAGATTACATTACTCGGTTCAATTACATGACAGTAATCTGAAGGACATTCAAATGTTAAAATGCACTAATCAGCTTATTCAGTAGTGCGAGGCGTCATTCATATCTTTTAATGAAATTCAGGCGACTGAAGTGTAAAGATACGGTGTAGTTTTAACGCCACCTTAGAGATTACGAACCATGAGTGGCAGAGACGTTCTTCTCTTTACGCGGTGCACGTTTCACGGTGACTTCGGGAAACGTCCCGTGCGTAAGGACGCAATAAGAAGAGAGAAACGTCTCCACTTTCTTTATGTTATCCCCACATTACTCCACCCTTCTTGTGTTCTCACCCGTCTCCACCATCAAGCGTCTATCCAGCAAATTTTACGATAAACCATCACCATTAGCCACCAAATTTCTTTTTACTTTTACGAAGTTACACGACTTGAGAAACATCATCAATGCAAAACTATATGGATGGAGTTTTTCTTTACTTCCTCTTCAAACTAATTCATTATAGAGGAAAGAACGATTTTGTTAAGAGTTATGCTGTTTTTATCTCCCTTCGAAGATTTTGGTCAAATGTGTTGAACAGAAAGTCAGGTGCTCAGTGGTCAAGACTCAACCTCCATCCCTCAACTTTCGCACCGAGGCAACACCTTCGTACCCTCAAACCTGCGATACGATTCAACCGCCTTTCTCTCGAACGAGTTTCCCATCACCCGCTTGATGATTACTGTGGCTCTATGTAGCATTATCCAGTCAGGTAGTCAGAGATCCCGCATAAGTTCTGAGGCTGGTCATAGCAGTAGGTCCGCAGTCAACTCAGCTTCAAACTCCCGTACGGGGTTGGTTGATTAATTGGGTACCTGGCATAAGTTAGCTATATAATATATAAATATATATATATATATATATATATATATATATATATATATATATACATATATATATATATATATATATATATATATATATATTAGTTAACGAGACGGTCTTGATCAGGGCTTTCGTTACGAGATCATAAGCTGGTCATGAACGTAATTCTGTCAAACTTATAAGTGGTCGTACTTGTCATACCGTTTCGGATGTGGTTAAAGTAATACCCAGGAGCCACACATGAATATAAAAGTCGTGAAACCAGTCTATAAAGCAGTAGTTCTAATACCACATGTCCACCTGATGTTGTACAGTGCCATTTGAATGCAGGATTTTTTTCATATAAAATCGTCCTGGAAGACAGTTTTCCACAAGATAGTCGTAGGTTCTCTACATTTCTCACCTTCAAGAGGGCGTAGTCCCGTCTGCAGTCCTGACCAGATATATCGCAAGTGCAGGTAGGGTCATTCTTATCTTTAAGGGCTGCAATAACACCACAGGCTTTTCTGTTGATGGTGTAGGGTTGGAGTTGATAATGTCCCATAGTATACTTCCAAAAGTGGCAATTCTATTACTTAACTGCAATCTGAATTATTCCTCGCAATATTCTAAAGCAAAAGAAACTAAATAAATGTTTCCTCTAAGCCAGACGTGACCTTTGTGCTCAACCCTTTTGAATGGTAGAGATCTTTTCATTGCTTTGATGTGCAGAACACAGATTATCTCCTCTGCCAGCTAGTTTCATATATACACACAATCCGCACTGATCTGATTTCACATCACGGTGATTGCCTTGGCTCCAATCTACCGCCTGAGGGTACAAAACGTTTGAACGGAGATTAAAAGGGTTCCACTGATGTCAGCAATAACGACATATCAAAAGCCACACGTGAAAGATTTAGATTAATTCTTGCATTCCCTCGGGATGATGTACAAGGTGGAACACGAGTAGGCAGTCCGTACCACCACCAAGTCAAGGCGGTAGTGCTCCATTCTTAAGGTAACACGACCGTCCTGAAGTGTTACCCGGAGCCGCGTTACACCCTACGCGTCAGCAGGTTGTAGGCAGCAGCCGCCCAGGGATGTACTACCCTCCTTTCCACATAGGCGCGCTGATGTGGTTCCCGGAACCATATTGCCAGGACTGCTGGTCTTATATGTATTATCAGAATTTAAGTCGCGGTATCTTTTCCTTCAGCATACACATCTATTCCTCATTTTGCTCTACCTCGTCTTTACGTCTTTTCCCTTCTGCCTTTTTCGCACACTTTTCTACTCAAGACCTGGTCTCAATGAGGACTTCCGTGTGTAGATGGAACCTGTCATAACAACAGTGCGAGATACCTGACCCTCGACCCTGGCGGAGAAAGACATAGTATCAGACGACCGTCGTCTCATTGCTGTTGGACTCGCTCTTTCCCTCTCTACCTTACCCTATTCTCTGCCTAGCACCATCCTTTACGTATCCTCGTCATCCCTTCCTCTACCTAACGTCCTCCTCCTCTTACCTACCCTCCCCTTCTCCAACGCCTAAGAAATCCGTCACTTAAGACTTCTCTTTTACCCATGAGCCCCACATGGTATCTACGTAGCACCTCCAGCCACCTCACCTTTCCATATACTTAGCCTCATTTCCTACACAGCTCCTCCATCTTCTCAACGCCACCCTTCTTCTGCCTTAATGGAGGCTTTGCATGACTTCGCCTAGCCTGAATAGAGTTGGCCACTCTGATATGACGAAGAAAAAGAAAAGTTTCACTTTTGTTCTTTGGGATGGCAACTCGCTCTCACTCCCTATTGTTCTTCGGCTCAAAGCAAAAAAAAAAAATTGATTTCAGTAAACTGTCCCACAGCGTGGGGATGCAATCCAGTAAAATATATCGGAGATTAAAAACAAAAAAAAAAAATCAAGTGAGGTAAGTATAAAGGAGCGAGGTTTGTGTGGGCTGGACGCTTTTGTCCCAGGTGCGAGAGGGTTGTGAACGAGAGCAAGTCAGCAAAGGACTCGACATATGAAGTGTGTTCAGCGCGGAATATGGAAATGAGTTTGCGGTATCATACGAAAACAAACTCATTCATCCTGAAGTGGTTGACGATAATAACTAGAACACGTAGCAATGTGGTTATGGAAATAGGTTCGACAGCAGAGTCATGGGCGAATGTACGGCACCTTCACCATGACATGGCAACTGAAAAATACTGTAAAAGGAGGAAGAGAGCAACTAGAACACAATCAATACAGAAATTGCAAATAGTTTAGATGGAAACAAAATAGATAATTTGTCCTGAAGGATGACTGAGGCACAGTCACTTAACTTCAGTGGTTTATCTGAAACTGAATCGAAAAAGTGAATGTTTTGTTTGCCTAATTCAGCGCTTTCAGTAACAAGACAAAGGAGTCGGGCTCAACTGGGAATGTGAATGAAAAGGTGCTCTAGACAAGAGACACCGCTGGGACGCTGCAGGAGGTAAATAAGCTAAATAGCAGAGTTGAAGGAGAGAGAGGTCAGTATGGTGTGACAAGAAGAAAAGGCAGATGAGAAAAACAAATAGGGTTAGATAAAAACAATCCAAGTAAAATTATGCCAAAGGAAAAGAATATCAGAGATGAAGGTCGCAACTGCCTGATGAACGGATCGCGATAAAGACACAGAGGCTGGGGAAACCAGGTTAGCACGAGTCGCGCAGGAGGAAGGAGGCCGCCAGATAAGACACGGAGGCTGAAAACTAATGTCTCGACATCGAGACATCTGTTACGAAAGACCGAGTTACTCCATAGCCTAGGCTGAGGTGAACTTTCTGTGGAGGTGAATGCAGAAACAAAATACAGCTATTGTGAAAGATGAAAGACAGGCATCCCATGAAATTATAAAGTTTCCTTAACATTAGAAGCACTTTCACGAAGCAAACCTCCATCCATATAAGGTATCATATATGACCGACTCCCCACAACACAAGTTTCAATATAAAGGCCATAAAAAATCACAGTGCCCTTACAACACTTAATATCATGTGTCAAATTTGGACCAAAGAAAATCCCTTGGTGTAGGACACAGGCAAATCATTCGCTCGACCCTAAACGAAGTTTCCCGTGTCTGATCACCATCCACCAGTTAAAAGCAAATATAAAGCTGCAAATGAGAGAACAAAGCGCTCAAGAACAATCAAAGGCAGCTTAGCCTCCAATAACATTAAAGATTCACTTAAGACTAAAATCCTTTCCATATAACCCCATATCATTATGTTTGGTTGGTACTTCTTTGCAGCAGCACAAAACGTTTCGCATCCAAACCAATATAAAACTAACTACCAAAAACAACCTGCAATCCCAAATACCTACTTCGACTACGAACAGAACAACATATACTCACCGTAAAGACTCGACCAGCACTAAACAACCGCCCTCCCAGACCAATCAAAACCACCATCCCTTTCCAGACATACGAACACTCATCTGAAAATACGCTCCTAAGATAGACTCAGAGTTACAGTTCACGTCACTGTTCTGGACACAACCTATTTATTGAACATTGCAAACATCATTTCAACATACCACATGTTCAAGGCACTGAATAAATTAACCTCTCTCTCTCTCTCTCTCTCTCTCTCTCTCTCTCTCTCTCTCTCTCTCTCTCTCTCTCAATTGCCCTAACGATACGAAATTGGGAAAAATAGCCCAATCAAAGGAAGACTGGCTGAAGATCCATTGGCATGTATACAAACTGATGGAGAGGTCAGCGACATGGAAAGTGGACTTCAACGTAGACATCCATCGTAATCTGCTATTCGTTTGACCTCCCGAAGTCCAATCTAGTTTGCCATTTACGTCTAATAATAATTCATCATAATACCATTGTGAGGTATAATTCTCATACACAGGTTGGTAGATATAGCTGATATAGCTTCAGCATCTGATATCTCGTTATTGATATCTAGATGTCCACGACACCAGCAGAATTCTTCGCCCTTCTGCTTTGGGTGGATTTGGACGATACGATCTTGGGCATCTTGAACTATGGGATGTAATGGAGCAGAGAGTAATATGGCCGAGTGCATTCATGGAACTGGAGTCGAATTGTAGATCTTTATTTACGAGATTGTTCAATCAAGTGCACGGAAGATCACAATAAGAATAAATGGCTATCAGTCGAATATACATACATCTTGAAATACAGGAATATATTGGACTACATCATGACAGGTCTTCTAATGCCACTAGTCACTATTTCTCATCCACTTCCCTCTCATTCCTTGCCTCAATCCTGCAAGCAATGTTCTCTCCCTTTCCTTCAGTAATGTCCCTTCTCCCTTCACTACCATAATCTCCCTTCCGAATCTCTTTCAAGCCTTGGTGATACCCCCCTCTCTCTCTCTCTCCCTCTCGAACCTTTATAATCCATTCTGTTCTTCCAGTCTCTCTCTACCACTCTCGTGTACTCTATTGAACAATATTCTTCCTCGCCTTCCAGGGAGACCCAACTCTAGCACTTTGTACCGAGGCATATCTTTACAGTAACTGTCCTCGCTAAGGACAGACTACAATAATAAAGTGATGCGAACTCAACCCGGAGCATCGAATCTATACCGGTTTGAATTTCAATTTACTGTCGTTATCTCTCGACAAGCAACTCTCAAAGTGAATATTCACAGACACAAGGCGTTTACAAAAAATGCAGGATGTTATATATCAAGTTCAAGCGCATATTGTGAACATCGGTGTGACGATGTATGAAGGCAGGGGTGGGTGTCTGTGTTCACCATATAAATCTGCTTCACCCAGTGTCTCCACCATCATAACACCCTCCACCTCACTCTCCCCCTTGCTGTGTTATAGTCTGGCAGAACACCAAGCGCGAGCCTCAGCCCAGCCTGACGCAGATCACACACACGGTGTCAACACTGCCTGCAAGGGGGGGGCGTTGCCCCCCTAAACTACAGGTTTATCATGGCCAGCAAGAACAACCTCGTCTGGTTGGCAACCCCGAGAGAGAGAGAGAGAGAGAGAGAGAGAGAGAGAGAGAGAGAGAGAGAGAGAGAGAGAGAGAGAGGAGACATCTTTTGTTACAGCCTGATATTGCGACCTGACGTTTGACCTTCCACCTTCAGAGAGCGTCGTATCCAGGTTACGCCCTGGTTATTCAGGCTGGGACTGGGGAACCTGGTGACGTGGTGAGGGGGGTCACCAGGCTGGCACACAGGCGGCCAGATAGAACAGGCGGGTGGATAGACAGGCGAACAAACAGATAGACAGGCTAACAAGTAGACAAGGAAATGGAGGGTTGGATAGGCAGGAAGGAAGGATTGGGAGACGTACAGTCTGACGAGCACACAGACAGACATGCGGGTGGAGAGGAAGGCGACTGATAGAAACACAAGACACATAGGCTGGCGGGTGGATAGACCAGTGGATGGATAGATAGACTGTAGTAACGATTATTCTATCTATTTCATATATCATTTTATGATAACCATCACTAATTTTGACTTTTTTTACGTCATTAAGAAATATTTGGTGCAACATTTTTTGAACTTGCTAAAACTGTCAGAAATTATTAGATTAGTATAATGAGAATCATACATGTCAAAAGAGTGATGCCACAGATGTATTTTTCTGCATGATAAATTATACAGATCATACTTAGACTCGTATCGATTGCATTTATGAAGTCATTTTTCATGACATAACATCAAAGTCATATTACTGATTACATTAAAAGACTCGATCATTACATTTGTATTGTCATTCTTCATTGTACATGCATCAAAATCATTACCGACCACATTTACATTAAAAGACTATCATGTATATAATGTGTCATATTTATAGTAACCGAGTCATTATTGATTCTAACGTAATAAAAGAATCGTACTGCAGTTTCTGATTACCTTAAAATTCATTTATTGGTCACATTTGCATCTTAAAAAATCGTATTACTGATCAAATTTGCATTAAGAATAATTTATTGGCCACATGTGTCTTAAGAGAATCGCATTTTTTATCAAATTTGCATTAGAAATAATTAATTGGTCACATTTGTGTCTCCAAGAATCGTATTCAATTTTCATTAAAATGATTTATTGGTCACATTTGTGTCTTAAAGAATCGTGTTATTAAATTCTTATCAAAAATCAAAATATGGATTCTATTTGCATTAAAAGAAAAATTATTGATCATATTTGTATCAAAAGAACGAAAAACGATATCTTTTTAATTACTTCGAATATTCATCGAGCGAACGCTATTAATATTTCAGAATTTTCTGAAGTGACAAAAAAAATGTTCAGAGGTGGATTTATTACTATTAAAAGAACCGTCCGCCGCATAACACGGTCTTCATTCCAACTTGTATAAGAGACAGGAAAACAGACAGAGACACTGACGGAAAGATGGTTAGACAGGTGATGAGAAAGACAGGCGAGCGGACGGATAAACCAGACAAGCAAGTAGACAGACATATGTGGACGGACAGAAGGAAATTGATAAAAGTGACATAGAAAAGCCGACAGATAAATAGACAAGACATTCTGAAACAACGTCTTTATACTTACATTTATCTTCATTTTTACCTTTGTTCTAAAACGCCCCTTCGCCCCTACACCTCTAATTCAAATTAAAGTTCGCTCCTTAACAGATATTGACACTTACAAATCCAATAAATATCAGATCCTCTGCAGCCTAGGATTTGTATGATTCTCTTTTCCATCAATCATTATTCTCACGCACTCAATCCTAGCTTATATACCTTTCAATAGCTTTATGCTCCTGTGGTTCCCATAACCTAGCCTAATTATACTGTTGCAATTCAGATTGGTGCAGGAACTGTACATATATGCTAGTTATTGTAAGCTAAACCAGCATATGCCCACGTTTGGCCCACTGTCAACACGTCGCCCACAGTATACCGCGTTGCTCCAATTTACTCTATCCACTGAATGCCTCGCCCCCTTCACGTTCATGCTCTGGTTATGGATTAAAGATCTCTCTCAGCACATTCTCTAAGAATTTCTACTTTTCTTTTCCTTTCTTGTATTTGACAAGAACTAAAGTAGCATAATTCATTTGAGACAAGTTTCTACAAAAAAAAAAAAAAATCAGGTCACATTACACGATTACCATGTTCCTCAATGCAGTTTTCAATTCATCTTTCATTTTTTGAATAATTAATTAGCTTTCATACGCACGTGTGTGTGTGTGTGTGTGTGTTATATCTACGAAAACACACTCGCTCTCTCCCTCTCCCTGCGCCACACGCTAGGCCTGCCTAATGGCAAAAGCCTCGTCGGTGGTGTTATCAAGCAAGCAGGTGATATGGTACTCTTCCTATACAGAAAACTTTTCATCCCTACATACCATACCTCCACACACACACACACACACACACACCAGCTTTCATCATTGCCCTGATGATGAAACACTGATGACACTAATCATATATGATCCCTATCTAATAATTAGCTCAATCAGATCATATACTAATATTACATTTCACTTCCAGCCAGTGATGTCACCCCATCTGATGAAGATTACGTTTCAAATTAACATTTTTACTGCACTGCTAATCTGGACTTCAGATTTAATCATTATTAAAAAAAAAATGAATAAATGCGAGTCATTTTTTGTGTTCACTGTGACATTCTCCACAAGGGAAACTGCATTTTTCTTACTCGCGTTAACGAAAAAATCTTTAAAGGTTCTTGATATCTGTACACATCCCAACACAACACAGGGAATTTCGTGGTGCTTAGGGGTCGTTGCTTCGTACCCAAGGGTCGAACCGTCGTGCAGAAGCCAATTTCTCAACGGATTTCTAAACCATTATATATATATATATATATATATATATATATATATATATATATATATATATAGAACCCTTGTTCACCAGTATCACAAACTTCCCCAAGATCTCACGAAACATTGCCTCGAAACTCTGACCGATTACTACCATGATAACTGTTCAGGTCACCAGAACCTGTAAGGAGGAGGGAGCCTCCTCATCAAACCCTGCTGGTGTCATCTCTTCCTCCTCTTCCTCCTCCTCCTCCTCCTCTTCTTCAGATGGCTGTGTTACTAGACAACACGACCCTCATCGAAAAGCACTATATAAAGTCAACAACAGCCTTGTTGGTCAACCACTCGCTCGCTGATGGTTTGATTCGTTGGTGCAAGCTGTAAAGGTCGTCCCCAATCATTGGCGCCACCGTCATCGACATTTCCCCCATCTTTGGGATTCTGGAGAGAGAGAGAGAGAGAGAGAGAGAGAGAGAGAGAGAGAGAGAGAGAGAGAGAGAGAGAGAGAGAGAGAAAGAGAGAGAGAGACGGTCTTCCAGCTTCCATGAACAACACAAGTCTCAGTTTCATGTGTAAGGTTAAGCCGTAATCAAGCCATCAAAAAGGAAATAACACAACAGTTCAGTGTACGGAAACTTGTTCAGATGTGGGCTCTCTCTCTCTCTCTCTCTCTCTCTCTCTCTCTCTCTCTCTCTCTCTCTCTCTGTAATGACCTCAACCAACTACGTATTCTATCCTCCCTCTTCCTTCCCCCAAGGAAAGAAATGAGTAATTACTATGGCAAGAGTCAACAGACGGGCCTCATCCCACCCAAACCAACCTAATTACCCAGACGTAAGGTTATACTTCACTACCACAATACCCCTTACGCCAAATGCTCATAAAGATCATTTTCCCCAGTTTTTTCCTCCAAAGAAAACATATGAGTTGGATATATGGGAAAAAGATTCTAGTTCTGTTTGGTCACATGAGTTATATATATATATATATATATATATATATATATATATATATATATATATATATATATATATATATATCAGCATTAATGATAGGACCCAAAACCTACGTTACATTGACAAACACGGACAATGACGACACAATTCACTGAATCATACGTCATTTCCGGGTCGACGCAGGCAATCTTATGGTTCATTGAAATCCTACATGATAAACATTCAGAGTTTCGAACCATCTCATTGGCATACGAAATAAGACAAGCAAAAAAAAAAAAAAGTTAGATCTGGCCCTTATCTAAACCGGCTACCAGCGAAGATTACGACAGGGAATTATGCAACAACTCCCAAGCACTAACCGTCATGTCAAACACTAACATGTCGTCATGTTGCGTTATATGGGAGCAAAAATTCGAACACCGTGCCACCCTCCCTCCCTCCCATCCCCAGATTACAAGCGACAGTCGGATTTAAGACGAATCTAAAAGGCTTCCGAAACAAATCGAACGGCGAGAGAAGTGAGGAGAGAAAAATACCTTAAAGATGAGACGCTCTTGCGCCACACACTGTTGAAATCTCGCGAGCCAGAGACCCAGAGAGAGAGAGAGAGAGAGAGAGAGAGAGAGAGAGAGAGAGAGAGAGAGAGAGAGAGAGAGAGAGAGAGAGAGAATGAGAGAAAAGAGGAGAGAATGCAGGTGTTAAAGAGACACTCACTACCCCCACCATACGTCCGTCCTCTGCGCCTCCTGCAGCAGATGTAAAAACATATTCTCACAGTCAACAAAGCTCACTTCCCTGGGTCTCCTTCGACCTCGGTATGTCCCGAGGTGACGTTCGTCTTCAGGAGGGTGTGACCCACCCCCACTTACCACGGCCAATCAGAAACGCAACCGGCGTAGCTACTACCACCATGATAGTCTACATACCTGCTGTATATGTATGACATACGCGTCAGTACATTGCGAGGCCTGAGCAGTAATATCTGTACCTTACCATAGGGGTTTATCGAGCCGACCAGGAGCTCCATCCAGTCCCGTCCACGCTGCTCAATGGCGATCGAGGATCATGCCAAAGGTGCTGGACTTTAAGCTGAACTTTATTTCAGTTGGCCGATGCTCAGTCCTCCGCTCTCAACTAGCCAGCGACTGACTGGCTAACTGGCCGGCCACTCGTGATTCGACCCAGTCAGTCTCGCTCTTCCAAAAATTTCCCCGCATGACAAGGTTTATCGTTCAAGTCTCCGGTCTCTCCTGCAGTTCCTTCATGAAGACTTATAATATCGAGGCTCGGCAGAGGAGGAGGAGCGGTAGGAAGGAGGAGGAGGAAGAGGACTACCAAAGGAACGCTTGCGAGCGTAAATACTCCACGTCACGGCCAGCAACAGGTGGGAGGGAAGGTCGGTGGAATAACTGCAGCAGCCAGCCGGAGAGACAGAGAGAGAGGAAGGACGCGAAGCTGATGGCGAGCGTGCCAGAGGAGAGTGTCACTGGGAGCCGAGAGAGAGGGAGGGGAACGAGCGAGAAGGAGAGGAGAGGATAACAGGATGGAAACAGAGAATTAACGATTAAGAGTCTACGGGGGAAGAGAGCGTCAAGGTTACAGGGAGGGAGGGAGGGAGAAATGGTCGAGGGGAAAGAAAATGAAGCGGATGAAAAGAACTGGTAAGAGTGTGAGCGAGAATGGAGGGATGAAAAACCTGAAGAAAAGGAAGGAAGAGAGACGCGTAGCTAATGCATGGCAAGAGCATAAGGAACGGAGCTTACATATGTAAAGAATTGGGGAAATGTATATCAACAGTGCTAGGAAAGATACTAGGACTGAGGAAAGGGCAAGGAATGAGGCGAGATATGCAAAAATGGGGCGAGGGGTGCCTGAAATAGGATGATGTGTCAAGAATGAGGAGAGAGGTAACAGTAATGGGGCGAAAGGTGTGTGCATAATGGGGATTCAAGTGCCACAAGAGATGAGTGGTTCTAGGACTGAGGGAGAAGTTCCAGCTTTGTGAAAACAGTTGACAAGAGGTGCCAGGAATGGGGTACGACGAGCAGCCAGGAATGGGGTATAAGCTGCCAGGAATGGAATGAGGCGTCGGGAATGGGGAACGATGCGCCAGGAATGGTGCACAAGTTTCCAGTGTAAGGTGCCAGGAATGGGAGCGAGAGGTGCCAGATGCGGTGCTGGAAGTGCCATTAGTAGAACGAGAGAGGTCAGTCGTGGGGAGACAAGCGTCATAAGTAGGGCACTGGAGTGCCAGGAATAGGGGGCGAGAGATTCTAATGATGCAAATGGTGCTAGGATTGAGGCCCGGAAGGTTGATAGACAGAGAAACTGCCAAAAAGAAAAGAAGAAAACGACCTGGGTGAAATGTTCTGAATGAAGATCTCGGGAGAAAAAGATCAAAAATATAAAATTTCAAACATCTGAACGCAGACAATATGTCTAGCGTAAAAACAAAAGACAGTTCAAAGAGCCTAAATGCAAAAATGAAATAACCAGCCAGGAATAAAGAAAATGATATCAGTCCTTGTCTCTCCGGACAATGAAAATAATGAAAGACGCGACCTTGAAGCGTCACGAAGGAAGGATGACTAAAATCAGAAAAAACCTGGAAATGGAAAGAAAAAAATATGAATTTAGAAAAAGAACAAAGAAAAGGGATAATACGAACTAAGAGACTAGCATGAAAAAAAAAAAAAGATATATATACGAGACAAGAGTCTGTACCGAATTATGAAACAAAATCTTCAGACCACAATCTGAAATACGGTTATGCTAGATAATGTGTTTGTTATCTGGTGCAGATCAACCCAAACGCAGAGCAAGCTGAAGTGCGTGAAGTTAATACACAGACGTGCTAGCACTATTGGGTTATCGAAGATGCGAAAGTGGAAGCTGGAAATCAGGATACAGACAGAGAACACTTGGCAGTGCCACGACTAGATAAGAAGATCTCCCCCCACCCACTAAATGAATAAATGAAAATATAAACTGTCAGAAGCTTCGGAGATAAGCAGGACAACAGGTGGTCTTAAAATCTGATCTGTTTTTGTAGACACATCACGGCAACTGGAGCCCTGTTCGAGGCCATCTCAACACTATATTATATACATATATATATATACATATATATATATATATATATATATATATATATATATATATATATATATATATATATATCCTAGCCTGAGCAAAGTATCCATTTCATCGACCTGCTGGATTGACTGGAGCGACTGCCGCAAACAAGGATTCGACCATGGGCGTCCCGTGAATGCACTACGATCAGGAACGCTAACCGCTATTCTTTATGGAGCGAGAGAGACATGGGACATTCACTATTTAAAGGTCATTACCATAAATGACACAGGAGAAATACGTGGCTGAGAACAACGAGTGGCAGAATGAAGGGAACAGTCTGTGGTGGCATGAAAATACAAATACGTTATGGTAAATATACACGAGAATCAGATAATGGTGCAGTAGGGAAGTATATTGAGGACGGAATGAAAAATATATATAAAGGATATGTCGAGGAAAAGAGTGATGTATTTAGCAATAAAACAGACGAATATTAGAAGACTCAAAAAAAATAATGGGATATTACAATAACAAGGATGATAAATGAAAATGTTAAGCCTGTAACGAAGCTACAACATTCCCACAGATGGTAGGAAAATTCTTTAGGGAAGCAGAGTATTAAATGATACAAGGATTTTGGGGTATCGGGTCTTGAGAATTCAGGAGGGTGAGAGGCGTGCACAAGATAGCATAAATTGTTATAGCATATAGAGGGGGAGACTTTCTACCAGTGATCTATATCGGGACAGATTAAGTGGCGAAGACACACACGATATATATATATATATATATATATATATATATATATATATATATATATATATATATATATATATATATATATATTGGTTCTCAGTGAATGTAGGTTTGCGGCAGGGGTGTGTGATGTCTCCATGATTGTTTAATTTGTTTATGGATGGGGTTGTTAGGGAGGTAAATGCAAGAGTCCTGGAAAGAGGGGCAAGTATGAAGTCTGTTGGGGATGAGAGAGCTTGGGAAGTGAGTCAGTTGTTGTTCGCTGATGATACAGCGCTGGTGGCGGATTCATGTGAGAAACTGCAGAAGCTGGTGACTGAGTTTGGTAAAGTGTGTGGAAGAAGAAAGTTAAGAGTAAATGTGAATAAGAGCAAGGTTATTAGGTACAGTAGGGTTGAGGGTCAAGTCAACTGGGAGGTGAGTTTGAATGGAGAAAAACTGGAGGAAGTGAAGTGTTTTAGATATCTGGGAGTGGATCTGGCAGCGGATGGAACCATGGAAGCGGAAGTGGATCATAGGGTGGGGGAGGGGGCGAAAATTTTGGGAGCCTTGAAAAATGTGTGGAAGTCGAGAACATTATCTCGGAAAGCAAAAATGGGTATGTTTGAAGGAATAGTGGTTCCAACAATGTTGTATGGTTGCGAGGCGTGGGCTATGGATAGAGTTGTGCGCAGGAGGATGGACGTGCTGGAAATGAGATGTTTGAGGAAAATGTGTGGTGTGAGGTGGTTTGATCGAGTAAGTAACGTAAGGGTAAGAGAGATGTGTGGAAATAAAAAGAGCGTGGTTGAGAGAGCAGAAGAGGGTGTTTTGAAATGGTTTGGGCACATGGAGAGAATGAGTGAGGAAAGATTGACCAAGAGGATATATGTGTCGGAGGTGGAGGGAACGAG
>NC_092232.1:16844027-17024027 GCF_036320965.1 Panulirus ornatus
AGTCATGTCTCTCCTGAAGTTCAAACATTGGTCACTCGCTCATCCACGGCGTCAGGAGGTTACAATCTCATCCATTACTTTCCGCGACAAGTGACTGTGGTGGTATACGAGAGGCAAGACCGACGTCGAGATCTTCTCACAGCGTCTGATGAATTCTACAAGAACTGTTATCAAGCAGTAGGAAGAGATAAAGCTGGCTGGAGTCGGATAAGGACTACGAATCCTGCTCATCAACCTACCCACCCAACCATCATTTATGCTATATAAAAATTTGGGAGATGAATTCGAGATAAGGCCATACCAACATAAAACTTCGTATAGGGAAATTATTTAGCGAAAAAACAGAGGAAAGGCTATTTCACGAAACAAAAAGAGAACACTCCTTTGAAATCAATCTACGTTACAAGCTTGGAATGGACGAAATAAAATGCATGCATTACTTCTTTCACCGTCTTAGCTCATTCATTCATTATACACACAATACCATGAACAGTAAGTGTACCCAATTCCAGCCCTAGTCCCGACACTGGCGAAGGAACCAATATACTCTAATCCAATTTACCTCTTAGATATTGTCGAGGGAAGCGTCAGGGCGACCACAAGTCTCTGTCAAGCCTTCCCCGATAACACTCAAGTCTCCAGAACTCTGCAGCAACACAAACATGAAGGAGGATGAACTGTGAAGCCATTATCGGACCCACTGCCACTGTTACGGTGAGTGATGAAGGCTATAAGCTCTAGGGAAAATGGGGGGGAAAAGGTAACAAGGAAAAAAGACATACAAGACACATGCTGACCATGAGTCACTAATGGGTCCTCCAAGGGTATGGTCCGCACTGGTTCGTACCCTGGTAGAGTCTATCGGGCTTCACCCAACCCAGGTGTTCCCCCTTCTGAGCTGGTCGATAAATGGGTACATGCCATGTTTGTGTACACACACACACACTCACACACATGTACCTGGCTCAGACTAGGGTGCGTGTGTACACACTTAGATGTAAAGACTTTGTACATATACACAAGGTCATGCGACGAGGCAACACGAGTGTAAAACTCTACCAGTAAAAAATGATCATGAATAGTAATCACACACACACACACACACACAAAGTCCTCTACATTTTCTAATGAAGTCTGATTATTTCAATAATGAACATCTCTTCGAAAGACGAAAGGACAGAGCAATCAGAGTACACAACACGAAATTAAGCAAGAAACGTGTTAGAAAAGATATAAAGAAGTACTTAAATAGTGGATGAATAAACTGACGATATTGTCAATGTGGATAACATACAGAAGGTTATAATGTTATATCATAGTAGACTTCATGAGTTGAGGCTCCGTACAAGTAAAACTGTCACCCCGTACAATATGTAATTACGTGTTCACGGGTTCCCAGTAGTGTAAAACTCTCCCTCCGTAGCTTACAAGTTATCACATACGCACCCAACCTCAATATTCGTCTTGATCTACATAACTGACTTGCCAGAGGAACTGACCTAATTGAACATGTTTGCGGATAATGCCATAGTAATGTAGTAAATTGCGAGGATTATTGCATCTACAGCCACAGGGACCAGAACAAAATCCAAAGTTGGTCTGATGCATGGATGATGAGATGGCACACAGAGAAGGAAGGCTTCGATACGTGTCTCATCTTTCAGTCAATAAGATGCAGGAATCTGTGCGAGAGGAGGAGGAGGACCTACAAACTGACGTTGTCCTTAGCCTGTCGCAAGGGTTCAAGCTTAGGAGACCAACAGAGACAAACTACGTTAGGAGATATCAGAATCTCATTCAAGTGTAAGCTTTAGATGTTCTCAAGCACCTTGTTCACAATGTATGTTTGGTCAAAACTAGAACATGCTTCTCAAGTTTGCTCTTCGCACTGAAGAAACAAAGAACAAACAGAGAACGTCTAGTAGAGGGTAAACAAAGATAGTACCACAGCGAGAGTAAAGTTACGGTGAAAGACTATAATTCTGACCACCACATAATTGCGAAGAGTAAGGGGTGACTTGATCACAACCTTAAAAGTCTTTAAAGCAATTTCATCATGTCAACAGTGAACATTTCCACGTCGGGAGCACAGTTAGAACAACAAGGGACCATAAAATCAAATAACTTCTCGGAAAAGACACAAAAAAAAGTTTTTAAAAGTAAAATGGAAGTTGGTCAATGGCATAAAATAGGCATGAAACTGTGAATGTTGACAGTATACATAAGCTTAAAAAGTAGAGAAAATTTACAAGATGGAGCCGTGCAAAAATTACACACACAAACACACACATATACAAAACTGTACATACAGTTACATACACACATTCCAACACATGCATACATGGGAAAAGGACAAATTCATAACTAAAGTAAAAAAAAAAAAAAAAGTGGCCTATTTGGAGAAAGCGTAATTTTTCTAATAAATAGAACTAGAATGTTTCCAGTTCTTAAGACTGTTGCCAAATCCAGATTCTCTAACCGGATACACTTCAGGTAACAGCAGAGATATAAAATACGAGTATACACACGAGTAAGACGGTAAAGCCTTAACTAATGTCTACCAGCAGCCGGGGTAACAGGCAACATACCCATGTATTTCCTTAACCAGAATATCCTCACTCTGCCGCAGTTGTCAATGGTGTAGCTTTGAATAAATAAAATCACGTCATTTCGAGTCTGTGGTCATGTTCTTAATTGGAGTGGAAATAGAGAAATCTCTCTTAAAACAACTGTTGGTAGAAAGATATATAATACACGCAGGCATAGAGTTTACCTGTCAGTCAGTACACACGTAATGTATTCGGGAATACATTCATACACAACCACATCGGTATACAAGCGCGATCACACACAGTATAATGTCATAACGAGTCTTCAGTATAAAGCACCAGATCTATTAAGTCTGGGCCTTCCTTCATCAGCCAGATGACATTACAAAAATGTATAGAGTGGGAATCAATGATCAATAAAATCAACATGATCACTACGGCTTCTGAGTTAATGATATACGCAACCATAACACATTACTATCGGCTCCTTTTCTTGAATCTAGGCTCGTAACCTCCATACAAAATTCACTATCAGACGGGCAGTTTTCACCGAACACAATATATCGTAATATGGTCATGAAATGTGGGTAGAGTCAGTAAGGGAAAGGAGGGACGTAGGAGGCCTACAGCCTGTCTGAGCAGGCAGGACCTTTCAGGTAAGGTCACAGCTGATGGGGAGACGTATCGTTCTAAGGTCACATGCGAGGCCTTAACCTTTCAGGTAAGGTCACGGCGGATGGGATGACGCATTCTCCTAAGGTCAGTGCTAATAAGATTCAAAGGTTACCTGAACTTTATATATATATATATATATATATATATATATATATATATATATATATATATATAATCCCTGGGGTTAAGGGATTAAGAATACTTCCCACGTATTCCCTGCGTGTCGTAGAAGGCGACTAAAAGGGAAGGGAGCGGGGGGCTGGAAATCCTCCCCTCTCGTCTTTTTTTTTTAATTTTCCAAAAGAAGGAACAGAGGGGGCCAAGTGAGGATATTCCAAAAAAGGCCCAGTCCTCTGTTCTTTACGCTACCTCGCTAACGCGGGAAATGGCGAATAGTTTAAAAGAAAAAAAAAAAAAAAAAAAAAATATATATATATATATATATATATATATATATATATATATATATATATATATATATATATATATATATATAATCATCTCTGCCACTGTTTGTACCAAAAGTAAATAGAAATAGCCCAATTGATGGGCAGAAACTATATTAGAATAATAAAAATAAGGTCTCACTAAAAGTGGGTTTTAATCTTCATATACAACAGCGACAGTGCGGTGATCTCCGTCATATGTATGATATACGTCCGTGTGTGTGAGGGAGGATTCGAACCAATGCAAACCTTTACACGAGACAAAAGTGATCACATATCATACATGTATCATGAACAGCGCGTGTTAACCTCATCTACACGATACCCAGTGTAGGCCGTGGGTGGTAAAAGTACTATGGAACACGATTCTGGTCCCGAGTTAGAAGACAGTCGATCAACCTCTTGTAAAAAAAGAAAAAAAAAAAAAAAAAAAAAAAAACATGCGATTCAAGTCTGATCCATCGTCGTGATGGTCCCTGGTGGAGACGAATTCTGTCTCAGGTACGAAGTGGTCACGGAACCAAGGCCGGAGAGAGAGAGAGAGAGAGAGAGAGATAGAGAGGATTCTTATATAAAACACTAAATGATTTTTCTCGTGTCTCGCGTACCCACGTTGTGTGTACGTCATCCTGTAAAAGTCCTCCAAACATTTTCATAACGAAGTAACAGATTTCCTCACTAAAGTCAATAAAGCAGAAATGTGAAACACGTTTGCAGACTCGAACGTAAGTGATCAGCCTTTAAGGTTATATAAAATTCCAAAAGTACCTACTGTGAAAGCACCTTAGGTATCAAAAAGTCGCTAAATTGAACTCAAAAATCATATTACAACATTGAAAGTGAAAAAAATTGTAGAAATTTATTTTGTATATTCCACCTATGACACGAAAGAAGCTCTGTATATTGCCAGCCAACCGAGGAACTTTTGCTGTTAGGGATCAAGTTACTTGCGAGGCAAGGAACGAGAGGATCAGGTTCACGAGGTGACGAGACAATAAACACGTCGTGAAGGTGGGTCAACCCCGGAGGTTATGCTGCCTCGTGTGTCTTCCCTCCGTCACGTCGACTTCCCTCCCGATTTCTTGACAATTTGTCCTTGTTGGGCGTGGCCTCCTCCCGTTGTTTGAATATTTAGACTATGTATGATAACCAAGCGTGTCTTGCGAAGAAGATTTACATATATTGCTCCGTCTTTATATATATATATATATATATATATATATATATATATATATATATATAAAGCCATCGACGTACAGCGAGCAAACACACAGTTCGAGAAGTTCAATTTCGTTAGAATCCAAGCAAGAATTTGACCAGGACAGATCCTGTAATATGTTGAATGTGCTTTAGTGTGGCAATACTTCCTTTCCACTTGACGTTCTTCTTGAACGTTTATAAAAAAAAAATCTTTGGAACCCTCGGCACTAACCACAGTTCGCCTTTACCCGTCCCCTTCACCCCCTCTGGGAATGTAGCACGTGTACGAGACGTAATGAGAACGATGTTATTCAAATAAGCCGCGTGGGCTGGTGGGTGATTACCATGCAGCCAATACAGACGAAAAGTGAAGGGAATCCGCGCTAGACGGGCCATCTTGCAGGAGCCGCAACTGGAGGACATGGTCCTCAACCCAAGTTTTTGTGACACTGGGTCAGAATGACGCTGGTGGAAGTAGGTCATGGGAGGGACGGATAAACAGAAGACTTGATGGTTGCTGACTGAGGGTATCTGCTGGAGGGCAGATGACACGATCCTTCACTAATAAACTACTCAGGAGACGATAGTAACGCAGTGATGTTGCTAATAATAAAAGCGTTCATGAAAAATGATTCACTGTGGGAAGAAGAGAAGGGAACAGCCTACCAGTATTCTGAGAACCAGGGGTCTATAAATTGTTATTTTAACAGTTTTGGAATGACTGCACAGACATAGCATAGACAGCGGAGAAATTAACTGCATGAGCAAGACGTTACGATCTTTCACGACGATAGTACTCCCCTTCAACACAATGGCTACGACCCTTGGGGCCGTATGATGGCATAACCACCATACCCAGAGGCTCGACGTATCGTCGTCTTCAAGGTTCGTGCCCTAGTAGTCTTACGTCGTAATCGTGTCCTCGTAATCAAAGGGTTTTACCAGAATTAAGAGAACTGTATAACAGGGAAAAGTGAAGAGGACTTATATTAGCCCATCTTGGAAGAGAGATGAGTGCAGGGTAACCTGATCACTACCGTTAAGTTTTTAAACTACCTCACATGAACCAATTAATACAATGGGCACAAAGGACAAAAAACAAGGAGCCCATAGGACCATCGTACCTCCCCAAAAGACGAAATAAATCAAGAATGCGTTCCCAAAGCGTCGTATATTCGTGCTCAAGGAGCTAAATATGAAATCTAATATTCAAGTTCCGTGACAGAACAACACTAAGAGCAGTACGAAACTCGCTACTTAAGGACTCGAGCGGCCTCACGATACTAAAAACGACACAAATGGACTGAAATGGAAGTAACCTTTCATGGGTGTGGTTGGTGTGACAAAACGCGGCCTTGGGACTCACGAAGTTGCAACTAATGACACAGCTCAGGAACGAACAGAGGAACATGACTGGCTGACCCCACACACACCCACACGCGAGAGAGACGATGACTTTGGTGGTGAAAACCACTTCGTCGTCTGAACAGGTTCACGGCTTATCACGGAATATCCTTCAAAGCTTCAGCTTCCCTTGGTCTTTGCCTGTTTAGCTGATGGTCTTTTCCCAAAGACATTCCAATTATCCTTCAATAAACTGGTGCACCCGAGCGTAATACCTTTCATCAGAGGGTAACACAATATTTGATATAACAGTTGTACCACAGTAACTCATTACCCAACGTAATTACTGTACCAAAATATCCTTTCCATCACATAGTACTCCCATATTCAATGCAACTTTGACATCGAAGAGTAATCCAATACTTACTGAACCCTTTACAATAAAAAAGTAACCAAACTACCTGTAACCGTGGTCTAGTGAGCAACCCATCAGCCAATGTAATCTTTACACAAAGTAATCCACTGCCTAATGTAACTTCTGTCCACAGAGCAACTCTTAAACTCGGCATACACTACAACGAACATGGAAATGAAACAACACCTTCGCATGTTCAAAGCGAACACGAACCGGACTCAACTATATTACTTTCTAGCGTGCGTAAGACCGTGTGTGTTTGCGAGAGAGAATTTTAGGGATAAAAACAACAACGTCACAACCAGGGTTCCATTACCTAAATATACCCAGTCGTATGACAAGAGTCGTGACAGCGCTGCATACCTGTAAAGGCCAACCAGCCTTTGTGTTGACATGAAATATCAAGGTCGTAAAACCTAATGATGGACCAGGCTAGGTTGGCTTGTGTTTCTCCTCGTTTTTCGCAACTTGCATTCGTCTATTTGATTATTATATATATATATATATATATATATATATATATATATATATACAAACGCACCCTTTCCTTAGAGCACATAATGCTCTTCAACTGCAAGAATTCGAACCCAGCGCCATTTGCGTGGTAGCTGGGTAAGCCACCCACTCGGCAGCACAACCGAGTGGTTAGAGTACCCAGCCACCACACCAATGGCACGGGGTTCGAATCCTCGCTTATGGAGGGCATTTTGTAATTATATATATATATATATATATATATATATATATATATATATATATATATATATATATATAGTTGTGTGTGATGTAGGAGCCTCGTAAGGATAGAAGGGACTTTAAGCCCTCCACAAGAGACTTAAACCCCATACATCCCGTTACTGAACCCAAAAGTTTATCACTAACCCGATTACAGATAATTACGACCTTTCTAATCCCTCACAGCCCACTCCTTAACAACACTCAATCTACCGTGGTAACAGCCCCTTACAGCCCAAAATGACAACGACAGCTAACAACCCACCGTGGCAACAACCCTAATAATCTACTCTGGCAACCTCACAACCCAATGTGACAACATCACGTCACAACCCCCCTCACCCCAATGATCAAACCTTTACAACCCTCCCTGTCAAAATCACTTTACAACCCTCCCTGGGAAAACGACCCCACAACCCACCGTGGCAACAGACTATTACAACCCCATCCCTTGGCTTCGTCTTTGCCATTACCGGTGGAGGCCTGCCGCTTCCCCAGTGATCCACAGTGAATCAATGGCGCACTCAATTCTAACTGTAATTGTGTCTGGTTTATTACAATCATACGAAAAAAAATATTGCTGTAAGAGTAATAAACTTTTAGATGAAACAAATATAAATAAAAAGTACATATAGCAGCCATGCTTGACAAGATCTATTACCCGTTTTCTTTCATACTTTCCATCTTTTTCTTAACTTGAACACTCAATCGTGTCAGGACTCCTTACTCGAATAAAAAACTCATTTGAGTATTATCACATCCTTGTCTTTTTACCACTTCGTTCATTTCTCTCCACAAAAAGTCTAAATGTTCATTACACTTTTCCACGCTCTACTCTCACGTGCCAAATTCAAAAGGTCTAACTCTGCTTTTATGAGGTCTATACTGTTTAGCGTTTCTCAATCACAGTTTTAAGTTCCCTTAATGGACTACGTACCCAGCACAGCCATCCCTTCCTCCCTTTCTCTCTCCTTTGCCGACGGCGCCTTCTAACCCCGCACCCACCTAACCCCACCTGGTACCACACGAAGACCAGGCACCCAGCTGGCTAATTCCCCAGACGAGGGTGTGTAAACACACACACACACACACAGCGCAGGGGAGGATCGATGTTGCCACGAACTACCACCGCCAACACTTCATGTCACCAGTCCCAACGCTTCTAAACACCAACGCGCGGCGGCCACCATACACACACACACACACACACACACACACACACGACCTTCGGAATGCATTCAAGTTCCAATCACCAACACCATCGTCATACTGAAGTTCAAGACTGAAGGGATGCATCACGCAAGTGACTGATCTAAAGGAAATCTTTCGTACCAAAATAAATTACTCAGTTTCTTATAACGTGTCTGTCATAATACACATCCAATACACTACATGTAGAAAACTGTATATAAGGTCAATTCTCTTGAACTGATAAGTGGCAAAAACAATGTCCGAAAGCCTAGACAGTGGGTCTATTTACCACAACTCTACCATCATATCTACAACAATCGCATCAATGTTACTGCTACTACTATCATTAGGACTTGCAGTAGGAGTGTGATTTTACCGACTGACGCTTATAAATTTAGCCACGGTAATGATGGTCCTAAAACCCAATTATCCAACCAATCACCATCATAATTAACACCACGTCAATCCTGACCACCACTGCCACCATTACCACCACCAAAGTCAACCATCATCGCCACCACGCGTAACCTCACCACATTTCACCTTCGTAATGTATTCCAGGGACTCTGGGCTGATCATGGGAGACTAATATGCAGGTGTTGCTGCAAGGCAGGCCTGCATTAATTAGCTTCGCTGTACTGAATTCATGCAATACGTCGCAGAATGAGCAAAATATATATATATATATATATATATATATATATATATATATATATATATATATATATATATATATATATATTCAGAGAGAGAGAGAGAATCACAAACACGTGACTTTATACAGAAACAACACAACGAAAAGGAAACACGAGAATCCCGAGCGCTTTCGTATATTAACATACCTTAAAAGGATTAGTTAAAGATGGAATAAAGATACAACGGAGATTATGTATACCAAACCGAAGAAAACAATAGAATCGGGTAACTTTGTAATTACAAGCTCATTCGACTCCATTCCATGTTATCTTCTATTTGGCATACGTAATCTCTCTCTACTGTATCCACTTTCTTCGTAACATTATAATTTTCATTATCATTTTCATCATTAAGGGACGAGAGGAGAAAGACAATCCAATCCATCTCCTCAAAATCCTTCCCTCCTTCAATATTACTTTCCTAAAGTAGGAACACAAGAAGCAAAGCGAAAATCATTCCTCTACAAAGGCCCTGATCTTGTTCCTAACCCTGCCTCTGTAAGGCGGGAAGCGGCGAGACGGTTCGTATGATTATGTCTTGTACGTGTCTTCATCACACTCGCCAAATCGATAACTGTAATGTTAAGGACTTGGACATAGCATCCAAATCGCAGACGAAGAATGTGTGACTTGTATTTGTCTAGGGAGTGTAGTTTCAGGTGGGTGTACGTCTAGTGGAATTCAGATTTGTGTGGGTAGAAGCCTGTTGTTTAGGACTGGCCGAATCACCACGACGTCAATATCAGTCAATTTGTCAAGTCACTAAGCCTCTCAGTCTCTTCCTCCAAAACCTCCCTCCATGCAATGGAGTAGCACCCGCTTCTATATGTCTGTACTGCTGGAGCCACGTCAAGTCTCATCATGGCTAGCAATACATACACAGTGGTCTTCAATATGAAGTAAATCATAGAGGTCTTAAGGACTGTCGTTATCAGAATAAAGACGACTTGTCCAGTCGTTCACCACGACAACACTTCAAACGACCACTTGAAAATGACCTCGGCACATTCACCAGAAAACCCGAGTTGCCATGAATTACATGCTACACCACAACTAACAAACTTCTACACTGCACAATGTCCCAGTGGAAAGTTATTACCACACAAGACCACTAATCATACTGAAGCTACCATTAGCTTCCCACTAGGGTTATAATTCACACAGACACTTTCGCAAAACTACCCCCACCATCACCACACTAAGGTTAATCCCTCAAATCTACCACCATTATGCAATTACTTTTTACTCTAAAAACAATCGTGCTATCACGTGCGACCTTCACACTACCTTTACCTTACTAGACTACCATCATCACACTACTCATACTATCACCATCACACTACGATAGACCACCTTCACACAAAACTTACGTACCTACCATCACGCTTCCACCTTCACGGTGCCTTGCATACCTACCTACCATCACACGACACGTATCTCCTTCACTTTAAGACCAAATCCCACATACTACCATCACACTAGCACGTACCACCTGCACACGAGCACCATCCTACATCACCACACCAGAACCCTCCCACTGCACGTCCGTATACACTGCTCTGCTTGAGGAGAAGATACCACCCGAAAATGGACCCTGAAATTTACAGATATTTGCCACCAATATATCAGTGACGAGTTATCGAACCTCCCAATACGGTGACGTCTGCCCTCTTGGTCTGTTTACCAGGCACGGTAATGGTGTATCGACTTCCGGTGTCACGCCTGAATTAAACATTGAATATCGACTCCCCCCACCTCAGCTGGTCTATGCCTAACGTAACACTGGCCTTCCACCGAATGCCTGTGCACACGAGGGGAGGGAGGGAGTGAGGGAGGGAAAGAGCGCCTCAGGGAGGGAGAGAGCGCGCGCCTCAGGGAGGGAGTTTTACATTCGCGCTGCCCCGTCTCTAAACCTTAAATATTCATGTGTGCCGTGTCTCTACTCCCGTGTGCATTTACAAACACACAGCAGCCTAAGCCAGGTATCCATTCATCGACCATCCCTCAGGGGATGATACACACCTGGGTTGGGTGTGGGCCGAATGACCCACCCACGATTCGATCCTACGACCTAGGATCAATGACAACCAGTACTATATAACAACACACATGACACCGCCTACCATCCCCTTGAGTCTGAGAAATGTAAAAAGAAGAAAAACAATTCCATACATAAGCAAAGATCCAGGTTGTCTGCGAACACCCTGAACAAGAAAGCTTTACGCTGTTCCTCCAAGAGTGAAGGATACAAAGAGTTGGCTGACTACACAAGAAATAATCATTCAACGTCTTCGTCATAATCTACAAGTGACGCGCAGTAAAGGACTCGATATCAGTGACCCCTGTAAGACATTATATATATATATATATATATATATATATATATATATATATATATATATATATATTATCCCTGGGGATTGGGGAGAAAGAATACTTCCCACGTATTCCCTGCGTGTCGTAGAAGGCGACTAAAAGGGGAGGGAGCGGGGGGCTGGAAATCCTCCCCTTTCGTTTTTTTTTTTTTTTAATTTTCCAAAAGAAGGAACAGAGAAGGGGGCCAGGTGAGGATGTCCCCTCAGAGGCCCAGTCCTCTGTTCTTAACGCTACCTTGCTAACGCTGGAAATGGCGAATAGGTTGAAAGAAGAATATATATATATATATATATATATATATATATATATATATATATATATATATATATATAATATAAATATAGTGCTAAATCATGGTTATTTCCTGCACGACTGCCTTCTTCAGACTACTGTTATAGTTGGGTTCGAGATGAAAAATATTTTTTTCGGTAAAACGAAAGAAGTTATCTTATATTTTCTCACTTAAGAGATCAAAGGCTCAAGGGTAAAAAAAAAAAAAAAAAAGACAGGTCCATCATCGGATGGGCTAATGGATGAGGCCCGGACGGAGCCAGAAGACTTTGGAACGCCGAAAAACTTGCTTCTTTGTATCTCAGTCCTGTCCGACCAGCGGAGTACTAGATGGTTGATATATATGTGGGTGGGTTGGGCCATTCTTTCGTCTGTTTCCTTGCGCTACCTCGCTAACGCGGGAGACAGCGACAAAGCAAAATAAATAAATAATTATATATATATATATATATATATATATATATATATATATATATATATATATATATAGAGAGAGAGAGAGAGAGAGAGAGAGAGAGTGGGAGGGGATGGGCATCAGAGCTCGATACGTCACGAGGACGCTCATTATAAAAAACCGTTCCAGAATGGCTGACAGCTTGAAGCCCCCGTGGGGCGTGTCACCATCGGGTGGTCCAGGCTGTCCTTACGTCTCCGGCGACAAATAACTACAACAAACGATCCAATCTCATGTTGGGTGGTTGGGCATCCCAACTGCCAGGAGGAAGAGGGGTAAATAAGGCCTTAGACGTCAAGCTACAGCATCCTCCAACTTGAACAATCCTTAACACTACCACATGGTATTCAAGATAGTTCGAAGGCCACATACACGTTCGCTATGCATGTGGCTCATGCACACCCTGGAGAAGACAACATCCCTGGCATATCCGGAGGTGTGGTGAACTCCACCGCCATGCAGAACCATGCACCTCAAACATCATCCATTATCCTTTCTTATTCTAACACAAACACAAGACATCATCAATTCCTATTACCCTGATGGAAACCCCTCTCTCCTGTGTCACTCCACGTCTAGCGAGGTAGCGGCTAACTCTCACTCCCTCCCTCACCCTCCCAGGCCACAGCAGCAAGTGGGACGAGGTAAAGAATCGTATTGCCCCCGCGTCACTGCGCGATACTATGAATGGTTCCTGTGGCTAGAAGATACTGACGAGGAGCGACGTGGTGGTGGTGATGGTGGGCCTCTTGAGGACGAAGACGCCGCGGTAACGCCACGCGATGGGGTTGTCTGGGTCAGTGTTGCCGAGCACAGCCCAGCATCTCCTGTCAGTGTTACTTTAAGGCAGCTGCGCAGTGTCCCGTGCGTTCTACACAACACCAGTCCGTAAAGAGATTAAATAGCGCGTTATGGATATTCCTCAGTTATCTTTGACCAGAACTAAAGATTCATCCTAACTTAAGTTGAAATGTTAACGAGTGAAAAATACCGATCGCGCTTTACTTAAAAACTACTTCGGTAGTTTAAACGCCCCTCTGACCCCGTAGCGGAGCCATGGCAAGCGATCACTAAAGCAGCTCTGCCAAATATTACATCCTTCAAAACGAGTCTCGTCTTACCACAGACAGCACTGCGTATTCAAGCATATTATCGTAGGTTACTATGTCTTGACAGTACGGAATTCTGGCTGAAGACTTTTATTGCACACCCTCATTATCGTTAATGTATAAACAGTCTGTTGTAAACGTTTTATCACAGTCACCACAAACACGTTAAATAATGTAATTAATCCAGAGGGGTCGTGACATGCTGCGTACATATTCCACTGCAGTGTCTGGTGAGAGAGGGGAGAGAGAGAGAGAGAGAGAGAGAGAGAGAGAGAGAGAGAGAGAGAGAGAGAGAGAGAGAGAGAGAGAGAGATTAACACTTACGACGAGATCTTGCTATTAGGAAGGACTAGCTACCGCACAGCGCTCACCTCAAGTAAATTCAGAGATAAGAAAAATAAAGTTTTAGTCTTGCGAGTTACCTGCTGTCAAATTATATGAGACAGATGGGGACTGCTTGTTTGGGGACTGCTTGTTCATCTTGACAGAATGCCAGCAACGCCTGTCAATGTGATGGGTAGATAGGAGCAAACGACAACCTGAGATAAGGAAGGGAACTCGACAGTAACTGTAGTGGTAGGTCAAGACGTGCTACCATCACCAACCCTCACGACACACGGGCCACCGGTGGGAGGAGGTTCCTGGGTCGGTCGGAGGTTGCCTGCCACTCTACTCCCCTGTGGACGGGAAACAGCAAGCCGGTTTCGATTTTCTCTTCGTGCACGTTACCGATTTCAACTCCACCTTGTACTACGCGTACGAGAAAAGCCGAAAAATGAACGAGACAATTTCAGATGACGTGAGAGAGATTAATGTCAAGTGTATCACCGCCAAATCAAGAATCATTTCATTTCTTTCGCAAGAAGTTTTGTTTCACTCAAATGAGAAGGTGACAAAGGAGTTTGCTGTAACCAGAGAGAGAAAGTTCCTCACTAAATGCACGGCCAAGAACTCCAGGTGGGCTGGGTATACAGCAATAAACAATACCGTAGCGTGCAGATAATATAATCATCACTTGTCTCCACCCACGAGTGGACAAAAACCCAACACAGCCATCACACACCTGCGCTGATGATGATGCTGCGAGCGTGTCTAACGTCCTCACCCGAGCCACTACCACACACACACACTCATTCACAGATCCCCAAGACTAAAACATCAGAGAGAGAGAGAACTATGGCGGAAGACGAAAAAAGAAACTTCGACTACACCTACCTAACTCGACTATAAGCTACGGACAGCCAGTTTGTGTGTGTGTGTGGCTTCACGCCCACGGGGCTCAGCCCAGCCCAGACAGACAGGAACGAATGCGGCACAGAGATGCTACATGATGTAAGAGGCCAAGTGACTTCAACTATCGACCCTGGCATGCCAGACTCTCTCCTCTGAGTACCCGAGCCAAAACGGGGGAAGGAAATCTTTGGCACATGCGATATGGTGGCACCCTGCTGCTTGATAAACATACATGTAAATTTCCGTCTGTGACTGTTCAACACTTGTAAGATACCGAGACGTCTTCTTTGAAAGTCTGGCAGTGTGACGTTACACACCACAAGGAACGAGTCCTCCTCGAGACCGAAGGGCAAGTGAGAAACTTAGCTTAATACCTACATCGAAATGTGAACATTTTACATACAACCTCTGAAGTTAGGAGGATCACTCAAAAACATTAGCAAGAGTAAGATACACCATTATATACTCATGCAGGTAGATCTGTCTACCATGGAGTGAGGAATCTCTCTCAAAAAACATCAATACAGAGACATACAATTTTATAGTCAATTCATAAAATGATTCAGAAATTCTGTTCTAGTAACACAAATGGAGACAAGGAATGCAAACAGCAATAAACCACTGGTAGCTTTGGAATCTTATATTAAAATCTGGTTTTAAGTTATTTGTCATAATATAAGCCTTGACCCACTCTGCGATGGCAACACTGAAAAAAAAAAATGAAATTTCTGTATGATTATCTTACGAATGATGCCAAAGAATCTATCAACAATGATTACGCAAAGCAGTCCTTCCATACGTACATACGAATATAAGATACCATATAAAGAAATATCTAGAACTTTAGAAAAAATAATATAACAGTTTTGCCAAGCTTGCCGTTTTAATGCAATATCTAAGAATATACGACACACGTACGTTTTCTTCCACAGTGTGTCGACAACATGTCATGCCAAAAGTTACTACACGTTAAACTTGCCACGTACAAGCACTGTCGCCCCCACATCTCACCAGATCCACTTTAGCCACTCGCTGTCCATCATGTATCTAACTCGTCCAAGACACACACACACACACACACACACACACACACACACATTCTACACAAATTATACCGAACAAATAAAGCAACACAACTTATTTTTCTTTGCGTTTCACACGTTGATTCCTCGGCTTTCTAGTTCCACGGACATGACAGATTTCTAGAACCTTCTCCGGACTGGTCAATATCCAGAGTCCTCAAAACGAAAAGACACATAAATCATTTTGTGGTCTTGGCTAACTTCACAAATTATTATCTTTTTACTACAATAATTGGGGTTAACGGGAAGACCTAAACGCTAAAACGAGTTATTTAACACCTAACGAGCAGATGTGTTCGAGTCAGGTCCAGCCGAGGATGAGAACAGCAGGTTATTATAACCACGTATATACGTCACTCAAAATATTACAATCACTTCAAAGAGTACAAGGAAATGACTTCTGAGAACTTCGGGGGTCCTACCAAACACCTCAATATATTTTCCTCGGTATAAAATAAGTATTGTTAATATGATTCTACCGTGTTCAAGTAAGGCCATAAACACAAGAGCCAGAGGGGAACACTTGGCAAATGCGTGAAGATCAAACCCGATTATATCTATATTCTTTACCGTCGCTCCATCGTTCCCTCTGAACGTACGACCTTCAAGGAATTCAGAGAGAGAGAGAGAGAGAGAGAGAGAGAGAGAGAGAGAGAGAGAGAGAGACCAGACAGACAGACAGACAGACAGACAAGACAGAAAGACACACAGACAGACAGACAGACAGACAGACAGTGAGGGGAAAAAAAGACAGTAGTGATCCGCAACAATATGTGGCTTTTGAAAGTCAGTCAGTCAGTCTCTCTCTCTCTCTGTCTCTCCACTACACATTTACACTCAAGTACCTCAGAGCAAACCATGTCCCACGGCTTACTTTTCATCATATGTTACATCCCACAATTCAGACTAGACTCTCACACCCTCGCATCGCAACACTTGGAACCTGAATTCTATCGGTAAATCGCAATTCACATCACACGCTCTTACATACATCAGCTGTTACTCAAAGCTACATCATCTGGCACAACTACACACACACACAGAGCTTGGGATCTTTGTGCTTCCTCCTCAATCAAATACGAAGCCCAGATGGATTCGTCTGCTCCATGGATATCAGATTACGACTCTTCTGCTGGTGTCAGCTTTGACAACAACCCTCTTGACGACACAGACCTCCAGAAACATCCATAATCTTTAGAACTGAGTAAACAGCAACTAAGTCGTCATCAACCAAGCTACTATCCCGGTAGTTTTGCATATTGTTGCCTCCAGTCATGTCCCACACACACCCTACTGTCTCTCTAGGCCCAGGCTTGATTCAGGTCACCAAGCTTCTCTGCGTCGCTGTCAACAACAACGGTGCTGGAAGCAACATAACATTCTCCTCTGCATTACTATCAAGAACAACAGTGCTGGAAACACCACATTCCCAAGAAGCACTACATCATTCTCAAGTCCTCCAGCTAACATCTCTACATCCTCCGTGAGGTGAAGACATCTGGACTCCCTCCAAATGAATTCAAGAACATCGACAACTTAAATTCCCCCTAAACTCACTGATGTTTCCCTGCGCCTCATTGTCATCCCTCGCCACCACAACTGGGACTACTAGAAAATGGAGCGGGAAAGAGAGTGCTACAACACCTGTCAAGAGGCGCAAAACATACTGTTCCTCCCAACTCTTGGCAACCATTACCTGGACCTCATCCGAAAGATTTGTCTAGATGCTGCTGCACCATCCTAGCCACCATCACCTCTTGCCGCCAAAGATCGCCCTTCCCTCGCAGTTCGTCACTAAAAGTGTACCGAACCCATCTTAGCTCGTATTGACGACGGTAAGAAGAGCCTCTTTCCAATCATTGTGAACATTTTGAATAATATATAGTTGTTATCTAAGACTGTTTAATAACCTCTCCTTTTGTTATAGACTGAACATCTTCCCTGCATGTATTTTCTCCGTAAATCTTCAGCACAGTCAATATCTGCTACTTATCAAAAGTATTATTCTTATCAAGCACACACCTTTCACAGATTATCTTTTATACCCGGACTTTACCTATTACAACCCACTCTCCTATTTACTCTCTCTCAACTTGACTTCTCTCAACTCTGGCCCACAATGGTCATCCTTTACAGCCCCACTCGACGTAAGAATATGTACCTTTTAACTCACCTTGCAACATACTCTTCACACCCACTCTCATCTCTTGCACCTTCCTTGTCGTATGTCCCAATGCTCGCATCTTATGTCTTGCATATCATTCACACATCACCCTCACATTCCACCACCTGCATACTACAACTACCACATTATCTCCAGCATCCTTCCTCCAACACATCTCCAACCGACCACCTCCATCTCACCTCCCACACGCACTACATCATAAGAGATCAGATCCTGTTGTAGGGGAATCGTACTCTATCCTCCACCATCCGTCTTCCACTTCAAGAACCAATTTACTCGATGCTCGCGTCTCCTTCCGACTTCATATCCTTGACTATACTGCATCGCTTAAGCCTCGCACTATCCCGTTCGTGCTGGCAACGCTGCACCTCAAGACCGCTATATATACATAGCAGACAAGCGAGGGAATATATCGTTGACTGTACTACATAGTCCATCTCCCTTGCCCTCAACGTTTTTGTCTCGATCTATATTTCTGGCTATATCGTTATCACCGCTGGCCTCGCGCGTCTCGCCACACTACTCTTTTCTATACTTAAACTTCTATATCACCGTTCTAATGCTAGCTACATCGCGTAGCAATAATGCGTTGTATATCTAGCTACTACCTCACCGTATAGCTTTTCGGGTGCATATCAGAACCTTTCTCTGTACTCACTAGCTAGCTATACCGCATAGCATGGTTCTAGCTACACTACATTATGCATTTAGCTACTACCTTACCGTATACTTATCAGGTGGATTTCGTGATCGATCCTGCTTTGAACTCGACCATCCCTCACAGGCCTTCCACCAAGACGCAATATATATATCTAGTACACACTGTATGCCCCCTCGCTGAGAATGTGTCCTCTTCCCCATCACACACTTTCCTAGTCGCATTACTCTCTTGTAAATGCCGACCTCCGCAAAACCTACTGGTCATCATCCACGGCGTCCACTCCCCCCACGCCCCTTTGAAAAAAGGAACAATGACAGAGGAACGTGAGAGAACAAGATGAAGGGTGTTGGTGAAGGTCAGGAGTGACTGCTTGCTCTGAGCTTGAGCTGCACGTCTGTAGAACGCATCACAGGGCAATACATCTGGACAGCATAACAGCGTCACACGCCTCTAGACAGCATAACAGCGTCACATGTCTGTGGACAGCACAGTAGGATCACATGTCTGTGGACAGAATAATAGCGTCACATATCTGGACAGCATAATACCGTCACATATCTGTGTTCAGCATAATAGCGTCACATGTCTATGGACATCATAATAGCGTCACATATCTGTGGACAGCATGATATGGCACACAACAACCCATGTCAAATTCTTGTAAAGCAAAGAAGTTCCAGTGGTGCGTCAGTGAGGGCAGTAGAGGCCTCAATGCACAAGGAAGGCCAGTGGGATATCACAATACAGTGACCACTGTGAAAGAGTGGTACATCAGTGTAAACTGAAGTCTCCTGAAGAGAAGGCATAACTATTACAGTTTCAAGTGGTTTGTCTGGAAGAGCAGAGGAACAGAGTAGAGAAGTCTCCAATGATGGCAGAGGAAGACATTGCTCTCTTGGAGAGAAAGTCACACAGACGTACAAGAGTGGTGCTCTGACGTGTCAGATTCGAGTTACAGGGAGCAATGTTTTCATCAAACAGAAACGATACAAAGTACATAAATGACGTACACACACACACACACACACACACACACACACACACACACACACGGGATTCACAAACAAAGACCAATGAGGCAAACAAGCTTGTAAATTGCATACAAAAACAACACGAAAAGCAAGAAACAAAAACAGGTCACAGACATATAAAAACAAACAGGTCAAACACGAAAGAGAACAAGGTGGATGATGCCCACGAATAATGTAGATGTCGCACAAAAACGAGGTGAAAACTGCACCTTTAGGTGGATGACAACTATAAATTTCGTCACACATGAGGAATGAGGCAAACACCATGTACAACAGACGCAACCATCACTAACCCCAAACACAAAACTTAATACATGACCAAAACTGAAGGAGACAAATAAGAGTGTCATACAACTGCCCATTGATGCGCATCAACAGGACTCATGATGGACAGAACTGATGATGGCAAACATCGATCTGAACTTATGCCAGAGATACAAAAGACTACGACACACCTCCAAAGTGAATTACTCTCGAGAAACGAAAAGGTAAACGAATGACCCACTGAAACATGAAGCGTACACGCAATGATGATGAACGAGACACGCGTTAAAACACAGCTGTGAAATATACAAGCAATAACGAGCACGCACGAGCCATTTAGTGACGGTGGACTAAACACAAGAGGACGGCCATAGATCACGGAAAATACCTCAACACGGAGGAGGATATGATGACCGAGGTAATTGTATGATACAGAGATTGTATCATCATTCACACACATTGTGTGGCGTATTAAGTGTGTGTGTTTGTATACTGTGTATGTGTGTGTGTGTATACAAGCACCTACTTTGTGCAGTACAGGTCGTTTTACCTCTAATGTTCAAGTAGTGAGAGCGAGCGAGTCTTCCTCTGGACACTTACACATGTATATCACCCTAGCCAGACATCAAATCTTCGTCGTGTTAATTTACGATACCATCCGTACGTAACTGGGGAAACAGAACGAATGTATCGCGCAATTAGTCTACCCTGGAAGTGGAAATATGGGTCTGCCACCGTCCTGGAGATGTCTTTCCTTTACACATATACTTACTACACCTACTCCTCCTCCTTACCTTCCTCTGCCTCTTATGCCTTACCCGCTATTAACCTTCGCGGTCATCTACTGCCAGTGTTCTTCTCTACATCTTCCCTTCCCTGTGCCGTCTCTCGACTTCCCTGCCTGCTGACACAGCCATCTCTCTCTCTCTGTCTTATGAAATGACACCTTTACAACCCTATCCGTCTTCGGCAGAAAGTCTGCCGAGGTCCAACGTGCATCCCGCCTTTGTATGGTCTCGTTCTTATTGTCTTCCTTGATCTATGTTCGTCCCACTTTTTACCTCTCCTTGATCTCATTCGTCAGACGGAAATGATTAAAACCGGTGATTCATTAACTGCTGAGGCTTGATGGAACTTCTCAGACGGGGGAAAAAATGTACAAAGAAAATAATTAACCATGTTTCTTAAAAGGTGCAAAACCCAATTCATATTAATACCACAATGAATTTCATTATTTTCTTAACTTTTTTTTCTGTGTTAGAAATAAAAGCACTGTGGCATGGACGTTTCGTAAGAATATTGCCAACGTCTGGTTGGCTGGAGATAAAACTGTGAAAATTATATCTTTCTTGATTACTGTACGAAGGGGTGACTTTAAGAAGCCGGGAGACGTTTTGTGGAAGGGCCCCCCTCGAGAATCATGAACACGTTTTTCCTTTTCCACAGAAGCCAACATACTTCGGGTAAAATTATGATATAACCGTGAACAGCTCGGTTGAAACTGAAAATAAAGTTTACGAAAAAAGAGTGAAGAACACAGTAATTAGAACACCTCACTTCTTTGCAGACCTAATCCCTTGAGGTCGAAATATTGAGAGAGAGAGAGAGAGAGAGAGAGAGAGAGAGAGAGAGAGAGAGAGAGAGAGAGAGAGAGAGAGAGATAAAACGAGGGAAGAGAATTCCACAACGTCGCTTCGAGAAAAATTCGAGGTACGGCATCATAATGGCTAATACTCGGTGTGTCACACAAACTGTGGGAAGCAGCATGCAGGCAGCGGTGTGCCGCGGGTTTAGGATGGACTGGGACGCACTCAAACAGCTCACGATAGCAGCGGGCCAAATGGTTAGGGGAAAGAGAGAAAACAAATCACAGAGCCTTAGGATCATACGAAGTGATCATATGGCTACTACAGACAGAAAATGCATCATTTCTTTGACAATTTCAGTGGCTTTTAATAGCTACAGGTTATCATGTCTGAATCCACATCGCAAGTCATACACTCAAACTATTACACAGTCAATGAAACCAAACTATCATCACGAATGGTTGATGGGGACAGGGTTATTACCCCAGAATCTATTAATTACTCAAACACACAGTATATCGCACATTACATAAAAGCATATTGAACTAAATCACCACAAATGGTCCACCATATGCTTAAAGTAATAACACAATGATTACCGAGCGGGATGACAAAACATCTATCAAACTAGAATCAAAACCATACATCAGATTCTGATGTTCTATCAGAAAATGGACCCCAGAGTCTTCACAAGCACCTTAAGCAACACAGCCCAATTCCATTAAGCCTTAAAATCCACGACACATACCTGGCGAAATCAACCTGAAGTCGGTATGCAAGGCGAAGCATAAAAGGCTCTCACGCGAGAGTTTTCAACTCGCGCGAACATTTACCTGAGGAAATCTTTCGACCCGACACATTTCGGGGTCGAGGCAGGCAAAACCAGTTACCAAATTAACTTTCCCTAATTGATTTATGATTGAATTTTGTCGTGACTGGATGACTCGGGAGACATGCAGGGGAAACTTCTCAAGTGCATGAAAAGGAGGAGCAAGAAGATTACGAGGAGGAGAATAACGAATGGGTGAGTGTAGGAGTAAACACAAGGCAAAACGGTCGAGTGGATGAGTGCATTCGCTGATGAGAGTAGTTACATATGACGGCTTACGATAACAGTTGGCTAATACGGTAGGGCTAGCGCGTAGTGCTCACAGCAGGAAACTTTAGTTACGAAAAACAAGACGCCTTAGTTCCGTGCTGTCAAGCGTTTGTTGCGAATAATTGTGGACGGAAAGCCAGAAACCCATCTGTGGACGAAGGAAAAAAAAAAACACCTGAGCCAAAGTAGTTAGACTAGGGAACCACTGAAGTGCCGTGGTGGCTAACAGAACAGCCTTCTCGAACTGATACCAAGGCGGGTAGCACCGGTAATATACCCCCCCCCCCTGGTCGGTAGCCGTCTACCACAGAGAGAGAGAGAGAGAGAGAGAGAGAGAGAGAGAGAGAATGGAAAGTGGGCATGAGAACGAGATGGAAAGTTAGTGAAAACGTGAACGCGGGCATAGTGAGAGCATGAGAAAATAGAATTAAATGTAAATAAAGATTAACATGCAAATGTGAGAAAAGGTAAATGAAAATGGTACATGGAGAAGTAAACGAGACGAGTGACAATAAATGAAAGACGGTAAAATGGGGACAATTACGTCCACGAGTCCCAAAAGTGTGTTTAATTACCTATTTATACAGCACGGGGGAAGGGTTTTACACTCGTGGGATTATGTGTGTGTGTGTGTTTACTGTGTGTGCTACGAGGGGAGAGTTTTACACTCGTGTTGCCACGTCGTCTTAACCATATAATATGTACCATGTTTTTACTCGTATGTACGTATGGGCCCATGCGCGCGCACGCACACATCCTAGCCTATGCCAGGTACCCATTCTATCGACCAGCCCGAAGGAAAAGACGAACATCTGGGGGGGACTGTTGACCGGCTGCCGCCACCATGATATCGAATCTATGAATGATTAACCAGGAAGCGAGTCTATGACTGAGAAGCTGGATATGTGAATGAGTGGGAGGGAGATCGATGAATCACCCCAGGGAGGGTACAGGCCAGACGTCAAGACGCGCCCCAGGGAGGGTACAGGCCAGACGTCAAGACGCGCCCCAGGGAGGGTACAGGCCAGTCGTCAAGACGCGCCCCAGGGAAGGACTAAAACATGCGTCTCGATCGCGTGCTAAGAAGGGCAGGGGAGTTGTGTAAATCATTACTTTGTACATAAGAGTTAAAGTAATAACCTATTTGTAAAGTACAGGGGGGGGGGGGGGTTTAAACCCGTGTGTGTGTGTGTGTGTGTGTATGTATAACCCTGACAAGTCCGTTGCTGAGACAAGAATGCGACAGAAGAATTTAGTTCGATACGAACTGGAGAAAGAACGTAGATACTTTTAAGCTCTTTACTGAAAACTCATAAAGATGAGCTGAAGTGGTGATCCATCAGAGACTATATACACACGCAAGGAGAGGGCATGTGCAAGAATGCAACAAACCACTTCGACGTATGCAAATGAGAAGTATAAATGCGTGTTCATATGGGCATTACTTTGATACACACACACCACATAAAGACTGCATTGTGGAAAAGAGTATACCCGAAGATAAGGCAATTACATATATATATATATATATATATATATATATATATATATATATATATATATATATATATATATATATATATATTCAAGACCCTTCATGCCTACAATGCAACTGCAGACAACTGCGGTCCCGATCGGTGGACGTGGCCAGCTTCCTGAGTGCTGCAGGATCCTCGTGAGACTACAAAGGGACTCCTGGGTCAGGCAGTATAATCATATATATATATATATATATATATATATATATATATATATATATATATATATATATATATATATATATAGCGTTCCACACTGCATTAATTTGGATAGTACACTAAACACAAAAGATACGAGAGTGATAATGTACAGGCGCACACATCTTGCTGATCGTCGATGCATCGTTGCACGCAAGGCAACTGTTCACCTAGCGATAAACAGAATCCAAAAACAATCTATAAGTATTGCTGACGAATCGTTAGTACTGCTGTTGCTGCAACATTCACCCAGCCTTCCAACTGACACGGTGGGTGGGGGAGAAGCAATGACAAATGCATATGACAACCCTGCTCTCTAGCTGGACGCATGAGGGTGAGGAGGTAATCAGAATGGCAAGAGCTAAAACACCGACGCACCCACTGAACCTACTACACGCTGATGTCACCTTGGCGCAGCCACTGGAAGCTATTAAAAGCCACGAACGCGCTGTCAAGCAATACACGTCCGGGAGCTTCTTTATAAATAAATCTGTATCGCAGGATACAGCCAGCAGCTGTGCCCCTAAGGCTTCACTCCACTAGACGTCCGAGTCTGGTTAGGAGGGATGAGTCATGTCCGCTCTGGCTGGGTTCTCGAAGGTTAAATGTTTCCCGACAATGGAGACGAAGAAAAATAGTTCATAGAAAATACAGAGGCGAAAAAAAAGTACAAGGTTGGATTCTGTGCTATTAATTGTTTCAAGTATTCAAATTTAAATCCAAACTTTTTAGAATTCCTGAAAATCCAAAAAAGAATAAAGATAAAACATTTCTCTGGAGCGAGTGACACAATGTCTTAATCACACTATTCTTGGACTAATTAGTTCATTCACCTCCGAAAATTATCTTTTTTTTCACGGCTTACGCTTAATGCACGTTGATGTTCGTCCTCTGAAGTAAGCAGCCATCAGGAACCATCATGAAAAGTGCGCACGAGGAAGGAAGGAACTTTCTTCATTATCTTCTTCCTCTTCTTCATCCTCCTCCTTTATAATTAGCATTATAAAAGACTTGTTCAATGAATTTTCACCTTTCATACGAACCTTTCCCTACTTTTATCCGCCACCTTCCAAGAGAGCTTCCTATCACCCTCAAATTCTTATCAATTTTTCTTCCGAGATCCTAATATGCTCTCCATCTTTATACGACCCTTCTCCTAGCCAGAGCTTCATACTTCTACATCACAGCTTTTCCCAACCTTTCTTTTATTCCTCCACATATAATCTCATCTCATCTTTCCACCACCCTAACCTCTCTACAAATTTAACCTACGTTACGTTCCGCACACCTCTCGGGCAGCCTCCAATTAACGAATCCTAAACAGCCTCCCCATGATCTCAACCCCACCATGAACCGTTTCGGATCCTCTCACATCTTTTCTACCTAATTTCTGGGAGTTTCACGTTTCACCCTTTAATGTATCAGATATTCCACTCCTATCCTTCAAGTTTTAAGCACAGTTTACAATACAACAAAAAGTAATAACTATATTGCATGAAAGAACAATGTACATACCACTTCCGTAGCTACATACTAGTTGGAGAGAGAGAGAGAGAGAGAGAGAGAGAGAGAGAGAGAGAGAGAGAGAGAGAGAGAGAGAGAGAGGAATGGCGGCTAGCCAAGAGAAGGGACCCTGACACAGAGGTAAAGCGTCTGGTAGTCAGGTCGGTCCCCCTCCACCCGAGCCATCAGTGCCTCCCCACTTTATTTTTTACATGTCAAGGACAAAAGTCCTTATATAGGCCAGGCCTCGCACCTCCACCTCACTGTCTCCATCCCCTTTTTTTCTGTTTCTCCTCCCGCCCCCCTTCTGTGGCGTTCTCTTTCCTAAGGTAAAGATGGACGCGGTTGAAAACGATTGATGCAATGAGATGACCCATTCATCTATACTGGATTTTAATGCTATTGCAAAACTGAGGAACTCGTACAGTCTCCGCTGATGCTGGTGTTTTTAAGCCTCGCAAACATATGATAAAAGGTGTTATATAGCAGAGACATGGTAGCGAAAGGAGGAAGGAGAATATTACAAGATACAGATGGTAACAAAAAAGTAGATAGTGGAAGAGGGAATAATACTTTTTAAAAGTTGCAAAGTATTGAGTCAGGGTGGATCAATATCTATACTAAGTCTGACAGGAAGTAAATCATCTAGTCTGAATGAAAATTGTTAGCATGACTGCGTACCAAGATGTATTATAAGAATATATCAAAGTAATTGAAGAGAATTAATTATGTGGAGCAAGGCTTAAAATGAGATTGGTTTATGATGTACAAGGTAATGCGTTAGAAACCTATAATGTGGGTAAGGTGTACAAGGAACCTACACCAAGGCAAAGGTGTATTACAAGCCTATTATGAGTGGAAGGTGTACGAGGAACCTACATGGGTAAGGTGTACAAAGTACCTTCAGTGAAAGCAGTGTGTCCCAAGAACCTACAATGAGTGTAAAGTGTACTAGGCATCTACAATTAAGATAAGGTCAACTTGAAACCTACTATGAGATTAAGATTTACTTGAGTAAGGTCTACTTAGAACCTTCAATGAAGGTAAGGTGTACCAGGAACCTAAAATGAGAAGACGTACTAATAACCTACACAGTGGGTAAGGTGTGAAAGTCAGGTGCGAGAGGGATAGATCAATATAGTAAGTAAACCTCTGCATGAAGGAAAACTTTTAAGAGTGGCAGTAATATCCACTGGCAGAATTAAAGTGGGTTATGCTTTACAGTTAGAGGAGCGAATGAAAGAGTGGAATCCTGGATAAGAGAAGTCATAAAATAGCGTGGATTTGTGAATGTGATATCAATCGCAAGAACATATATCAGGAAAGATCTCTTTTTGGGGGGAGGCAAAATAGATGTAGACATCATTCATGAGCTTAGCAAAAAAACACACGATACGAACCAGTTGTGTAATGCGTTAAGAATTTATGTAGTCGGGATTGGTAGCTTGACGCAGTAAAGGTATCTTGTAAGTAAGGTTTACGTAGAAAGCAAATGGAGATACGAGTTAGTCATTTGGGACCGAGGGTGTGTGTTGAGTGAATTATGACCCTCTTAGTGGCTCAAACATCAGCATGAGTGAGGCTTTAGCAAAAGAACTTTACCTAAGACAATAAACAGGAGAAAAATGCTCAGGATGGGGTAGAGTTTTGTGAGCAAACGACTCTTGTGTTAATTGGCGAGACGAAACGTAAACAGCAGGATCCTAGCATGAAATATGGAGGAGTAGAAAGGGAAGAAAGAAAATTTGCTAAGGAAGAGCAAGATGATGGTCACGGACTCCTGGAGTGAATCAGCGTACGAGATTTAGCGGCGAGGTAGGAAGTTAGCAGTGAAAGGATTAGGCTCTTAATGAAGACAAGAGTGATGGATGAGTGCTAACGAACTTGAATGGGTGATGACAAGCAAGCACCTTGGTGGCTGCCTAATTGGAACATGTGTGTGTGTTAATGGCACAATCTGCTAGAAGAAAAAAAAAAAAAAATTACCAAGTTCATGCTCCATCGATGCCTCACACCGAGGTGTGGGTTTGTTAGAGAGAGAGAGAGAGAGAGAGAGAGAGAGAGAGAGCCTTAAGCGCATGAAGATGTAGTTCTCAAGACTGGCATATATATAGAACAAGACGGACGGGTAGAGAAAAAAAATGCCAATAATGAAGCAAGTAACGGTGAAGGAAGTGACTGTGGAGATGAAGCAATGAGTGCGCTACAAAGCCCATATGCTACAAAGGCGTTGTAGAGGATGACTAGGGGTTGGACAGGATGACCAGGAGAAAGCAAGTCGAACTAACGGAGGGGAAAAAATAAAAGACCGCTCGAATGAATGGGGAAAGGGTGTAAGTATGCATGAAAAGGCATAAGCATGTACAAGCGTCTCACTAATTAAAGAGTTGTGCTTAGGAGAGCGAGCCCTGTCAATCCTATTGGATAGCCGGGAAACATCATACTGGATACAAAAAGACGGACAAACAGACAGTGGTGGTTGTAGTAATGGTAGTGGCAGTTGTAGTAATGGTAGTAGTTGTAATATGGGCGGTAGCGATGGTAGAAACGGTTGTAAAGACTGTCTCCGCTAGTGTTGGTGGGGGCAGAAAAGGCGATGATAGCGAGGTGGCGGGAGAAGCGAGTGGCGTCTGTGGTAATGGCAAGTGGCTAAAAGATGGCGCTAGTGGAGGTGAGTGGTAGGGATGGACGTTAGAGGCGATGGCGTATACAGAACCACAGAGATGATCGTGCTTAAGCTCGACCAGTCATTAAATAACTCAAAGTGACATCACCATACCATTAGAATGTCACCCATCATACACGGAAAAATTAACGAGTTTTCAGAGATTTTTTTTTTTTTTGTTCTAAACGAGCGAGATTTACATATAATCATAAAACTTTTAATGACGCGGTGTGCCAACTTTTCGCTAATAAGAAAGAATAAATAAACCGGGCCTGTGGTAGTGTGCCAAAGACAGGTTCGAGACCCTCGTAAATAAAAATTGACCGACCCATCGCCACATCATCTTGATTAGCAATTACTCTTGAACCGCCTGTTTAACGCCGTCATTACGACATCAAGGCATCATAAAACATGATCTATATTGATCCGTGATTCTCTCTCTCTCTCTCTCTCTCTCTCTCTCTCTCTCTCTCTCTCTCTCGACCTGAAGTTCCATTAATCACGAGTCTCAAGCTTCATGCCACTGGTGTCTGTCCATCCGTCATCCTCAGTTTTCTTCCTACTGGCCTTTTAACAAAGTTTTTTTTTTTCTTTTGTCTTCTTCGTCGTCTTCCCCCCCCCCCCCCCCTCTTTGGTGACCCCCTTCATTATTCTACCAGTGTTTAAGAAAACGACTATTCGAAGTTTGCCGTATCACAACGAACCATCAGAGGCTTGTAACCCACTGCCATGACCTAGTTTGCCGTTATTACCATGAACCATCCATGTCTTGTAACCCACTGCCATGACCTTGTTTGCCGTTATTACCATGAACCATCCATGTCTTGCAACCCACTGCCATGACCTAGTTTGCCCCGAGACCCCCAGTGCCTTCCTTAACCTCACGTGCTCATGTATGACCTCTTATAGCAAAAGACTTCTTACGATCTTCTCCATAAGTCACAGTGTCCCTCAATCCAGTACATACCAGTACCACCCCCACCTGGCTATTTCCCGACGTGGTTAATGATTTACAATCAAACAAGAACTCTCTTCCTCCTCCTCCTCCCTCGTCTTGATCCATCTTGGCCCAGGGCTCCCGTGGTCATAACTTGCCAGAGTCCAGGAACTCTCGTTATGTATTAATCCTCAGGTTTCGCCATTGTCTAACTTACCAAACCATGTCTTAATGACCAGGACTTCTCGGCTCGGGTTCCTCCGCCTCAACCCCAAATCTCCGTCGTTTGGCCCTATAACCTGAGCATCTGTCTGTTATGGACCAAGAGCTATTCCCAGAAATACACAAACGCGCGCTACTCTCTCTCTCTCTCTCTCTCTCTCTCTCTCTCTCTCTCTCTCTCTCTCTCTCTCTCTCTCTCTCAGCCTGCGTCGTCTGGCAGAATGTGGTGGTAACTTTCAACGACATCGAGACACGAACGAATCATTAAAATCTTAACGTTCTTTTACTTGAGAAGGCAGGCGGTAAAACACACAAACAAAAAAACAATCCAAACGCCACTACTTGGATATGATTTTTTTTTCTTCTGTCTCAAAACTGAGTAAGACATATACAGAGAGAGAGAGAGAGAGAGAGAGAGAGAGAGAGAGAGATACATAACGATTATGATGCTAATACAAAAGGATTCCAGCAAATGTCAAACTCTTCGCCTAGACCATAAATAGTAATTCACACACACACACACACTTACACCTGCGCATTAACTGGTAAGTTATAGATAAAACATCGCCTCTTCACCTTGCAACTGGCTGTAACAGCACCCGAAAAACGTTGAACCCCGGATGTCTTATATGAACTCACTTCAAACACTCATTAATCCTTAAACATCCACGTGATCTCTCACTAAAGTGAGGTCACGCCCTGCGCAAACACATCAATATCTCGTTAAAAGCTGAAAGTCAGGCGCTTCTCGACGTATATTTTTTCCCCCCACTTTATAAGAATATCTTTATTCCATCGCTCGCCTCTATCCTCGACTAACTAATCAGACAAGTCGTGTTACTGAACTCCTTTAGCACGTGATGCCATCACCAATCACTCACATCTGTGTATAATCATCCGAAACACAAATATTTTCATTCTTAAGTACGTCGTCTTAAAAACCAGTCTTTAAGCACGGAACTCCACAGGTATATATAGCTCCCGACACAGAAGCAGCACCAAGAAAAACTACTATCAAGAAGGCAGCTACAGAGAACCACAATGGAGAAAAATGAGACTATTTAAGTCATAAATTACAAATGATACCCCCTCCCTGTAGACCACTTCAGGAATCATTACGTGGATGACCGACTTGGTGGAATGAGCGGGTGGATGTTAAAGTTGTGTGTGGATCTATATATATACTGCTGGGCAGCCCTATGGTTCTGTTGATGACCAGATGAGTTACGAGACTGTGCAGCGGGGGTTATTAGGGAATGCAAGTCTGATGAAAGTCCAGTGTGGGTTGTATGGGAAGATCAAACCCTTAAGCACAATGGCACGACCCTTAAGGTCGAGATCACAACGGTAAAGACCCTTAAGGACGACCCTTGAGCACGACGGTAAGATTCGTAAGCGTGATAAAAAGACTCGACTACAATGACGTCACCTCTGACCTGACTCTTTAAACAGTAAGGTCAAAGTCCACGTCATCATACCCCAAGGGATGCATCATCGCGCTCAAGGGTCACACTTTCGTACTTTTATGAAGGGTTAACTCAAGGGTCAGGCAACGTTATGCTCAAAAAACCGAGGATATACTTCGAACCATTGAGGAGCAAAAGTCAAGACGGATAACCAGTCATGACACAGGTACGCCTCAGGTATGTCGGCTACATGAAATGTCGGTCACCGTTACATTCGTAATGTATCACCTCCTTGGGGGTAGAGTCAGCTCCCGTGGACCAGTCCATTCTAAGTCACGTCGAAACTCAACGATACATGTCGATGGCCAACCAAACTGTACTGGCTCTCGGGAAATGGGTGGTGGTTTAGCCTGGTACTACGGATAATAAATCAGGCAATAAAAATTGGGGGCATTAATGACATGTGCCCATAACTCAGTATATCATTAAAGCGAGAGTCATTTTGTGGAATAATATTAATCGTTCACCCTACTTATAGACACGGAAGCACCAACAAATTCTCAGAACACAAGACAACCAAGTGCACAGTTAGCCTTCTGTATAAAGTTACTAACCAATAACTACAGAAGTGTTTGTCAAGGCGAGATGCTTTTCCTACACGTATGTAACGTTTACACTTCTTCTGGAACTCATTTTTCTTAGACTGTTTGGAAAATAGGGACAAAAGTTCTTACGAGAGCATGCAGAATGCTTTGCCATGTACCGTTCCACAAACGGCGAAAGAACGTCATACAATCTGCATCATAATTACGGTAATATTACCATAGGATTCTCATGTTTTTAATGGCAGAAAATGGCTAATTTCTCATCACTTCTTAACAGCCTCACTTCCTTCCATTACATAGCAATCGAGTGTAGAACAAAATTATATAGTTAAAGAAATCCATCTCTTCCGATAGTCTTCGAACCATCCCTCACCATCCACTCTTTCCACCTAGGCTACGACGTAGCCACACTGCTCCAAACTCACTCACTCACTCTCTCTCTCTCTCTCTCTCTCTCTCTCTCTCTCTCTCTCTCTCTCTCTCTCTCTCTCTCTACGTTTTATACACTGCCACACCAGCATCTGTTCCACTAAACTACACAGGCTTCCCCAAACTCGAGTCACGCCACTTCACTTTCCATCCTCCCGTTCACATTATCCGCTAACAGCGGGTAATCTACCATGCAGCGCTCGCTCATTCTGTTAACGGTAAAGCAAGAGAATTACCCAGGTCACAAAGGGTCTCTGTTAGGCTCCCGTGGGGATCGAGTCATTTAAAATGAAATACAGCGGAGTTGATTCACTACATCACCAACTGTGGTTTTCGCCGCTTCTCTTCGCCTCAATATATATATATGACGGTGTTAATTGCCGCTCTCCACACTGTTCCTTCCCATACGTCTCCACGAACTCAAAACCCTACATCATCTACATCCTCGCTTTACCAAGGTCGTCTTCATTTCCGCCATACATCACGAAAAACCACTTTCCCTAACGGCAGTTCTTACTCGCATTTAATTACGAAAATTAATCTCATTTTCTATGCTGTGGTAATTGTGCACTGCCCCATTTGTATTACTATATCAAGGTAGGCTGGACTATGTCTTCATACTAATTCCGTCATACAAAGGAATGCTTGGGAATTCGAATAGCAACACACCATTGGGTCCTTTCGAGGCTACTTGTGATAGGAAAATATATCAAACTCACAGAACAATGCAGTAAAAGTTTTAAGTCAAAATTTTTACGGCCATAGTTATAAATTATGGAAGGTCTCTCTCTCTCTCTCTCTCTCTCTCTCTCTCTCTCTCTCTCTCTCTCTCTCTCTCTCTCTCTCTCTCTCTCTCTCTAACACGGAGCCTTACAGACCAATGTTGTTTTAAGACTGCCAGTTACCTGGTGACAGGAAAGGGGGGCACGACATCAAAGCACATCTAAACATTACGTCTGTCATCCTTCATCACTTTCCTCACTGTGCCAACAACTCGCCAGACCCTTCGAAGCTCCTCTGCGTGTCTGGCATCCATTCGCCGCTACCACCGCTGGAGCTGGAATACGACGATACCTCTGCACCTGAAACTCTACACCTCCCCCTCCCTCGACTCACATGCCAAACTTCATCGACAGATCCTTTTTGAGGATATGGTCACATTATCTTCTACTTCGTATTCAACTTCTTCCGTGAACTCAAGTCAAATTTCATTACAATCTGGGACTACCTCCACCACGTCACTTCTCAATGCCAACGGTGCACCGTCCACACAGATACTATTCACCTTTCACCTCCATTCTGATCGAGTATTCAGTTGCACCTCTGCATCAAAACCCAATGTGCCCCTTGACACTTCACAACATCAAACAAGCACAAGTATATACCATATTCACAGCCTTACTCCAACTCCCTTCCCCCTACAGTCTCCATTCTCGCCCCAAACCCTTTATAAATACACTTCTCTACCTCTTTGACATTTGCCACTACCTCCAGCTCTGTGTAACATCCATACATTCCACTGTCAATGACTGTCACTTCCCTCAAACTATTTTTTCTCAGGTTACACATGTTATAAACGGAAAATTGTTTGACAAATGTTTTCGTAACCATTATTCTTAAGTATATGAGGAACACTATATAGTGCCCTTTCGTCTTACTTCGTAATTATAATCTTTCCTCCTCAGTCGCACTTCTGGGTCGTGTAACTTGCCTCCCGTGCTTCATAAACCAATCGACTGTGATATTTACATTACCATTCTCACCCGTGCATGAAGGCTCGATCATTTAATCTGTCGAAGCCTCTGGTTTACCGTCCCTTATGTTAACTCTCCGAGACAAATCACATTAAGACCTGTGTGAATTATAGATCCCCTACCTTCATTTGGTCCATTTTAGGATTATCATCAAAGTTTGTCATTCTTTTGGCCCTCATTACCTGCTCATATTCACTTTCCCTCGACAACTCTTCTCCTCCTCCGAGAATTCCTCCTCTAGAACATCAATATAGTATTTACAGTTTCCATGCAATCCCAACAATCAACAGGTCTTTTACAGCAAGCCCTCCCCTCCTCTCATCATATACCTGGCTTTCAAAACAAAACTCTTACCTTCTCATCCCTTCTCAATTTTATATTCTACTGGTTCAATCCATTGAATACGACGTCTAGGATAAACCATGGAAAGTTTTGTGGGGCCTGGATGTGGAAAGGGAGCTGTGGTTTCGGTGCATTACACATGACAGCTAGAGACAGTGTGAACGAATGTGGCCTTTGTCTTCTTTTCCTAGCTCTACCTTACGCGTATGCGAGGAAAGGGGGGGTGCCATTTCGTGTGTGGCGAGGTGGCGGCGAGAATGGATGAATGCAGCAAGTATAAATATGTACAAGTGTGTATATATGTCTGTGTATGTATATGTATCTATACGTTGAAATGTATAGGTATGTATATGTGCGTCTGGACGTGTATGTATATACAGGTATATGTGGGTAGGATGGGTCATTCTTTCGTCTGTTTCCCTGCGCTACCTCGCTAACGCGGGAGACAGCGACAAAGTATAATAAATGAATAAAAATAAATCTGTTGTTGTGTCCCGCTTCACAGATCCCTTCTCCCCTTGCAACATTAACTACTGCATATCTGTAATGGTTCTTTCCATCTCCTCGATCCGCTATGTCATTCACTCCTTCCCTATATCACTCACTATCACCACCTCTCCTACACTGGGCGAACCTGTACCTACACATTCATTTACCAATCTTCATGCTGCAGTACAGGTCCAGCTCGTCTTTAAACTGGACGCTTCTTAACGCACTTGTTATTCTTCCTCATGTTAGATACGATCAACAATGACCTCATAAGGGTCCATTCCATTTACGACACATCCTAGCCTAAGCCAGGTACCCAATTTACCGACCATCCCCCGGGGTAGGATTAACAGCAGGGTTCACTGCGGACAGATTGCCCTCACCAGGATTCGAACTTATGCGCTCGACCCTGGACGGCCCGTGAATGCGTCACGGTCAGGAACGCTCACTACTACAGCAAGGACGTCTTTACTAATGTTTTAAACCAGTTGGGGAGAGAGCTCCACGCTCTTGGGGGCCGCATCTCTAAAATTCTACGTATGACATGGAGGTTTTGCAATGAGGCAGGACTACCGCGTAGCGCTCCCCGCAAGAAAATTTTGGACGAAGAAAAATAGTGTTATGACGAGTAGTGTGACAAGTATTATGCGCAAGATGGATAGTGTGTGTGTGTAAACTGTATGACAGTACTCCTTGTGTGTGTGTGTGTGTGTGTAGACTGTATGACAGGAATCCTTGTGTGTGTGTGTAGACTGTATGACGAATCATTGTGTGTGTGTGTGTGTGTGTGTGTGTGTGTGTGTGTAATGCAGAAAGAAAAGACTACTTTGGTCCAGAAAGGGAAACGAGAGCCACTGTAGTGCTGGCTTACTGCACTGATGTCATTAACCTTCCAGTACCCAGGCAGGTTGTGCCTCAGTGGTCGGTGGTTTGCCTGCAATCTACAACCTGTGTGTGTGTGTGTGTGTGTGTGTGTGTGTTCTTTAAATAGCATGTAGCCTGTACACTAGTGTCTTAACTGTTTACAGACAGTACTTTGACGAGACACACCATCATCTAAGGGGCAATTATAACAAAAAGGTTAAAGTATATCTGACTTTCGTGCAGCTTACGACCTTCCTAGTTCGACACAGGCTCGGTGTTTACAATTCGACAGATGACCCCTGCGCGTCGGGTCACAAGGGTGGAAAGGAGGGGGTTTGGGTTGAGGGGCTTGGACGAGTCATCCTGGTGACCTTTCGAGAATAAGGTCACGGGGAAGGAAGTGACTACTGATGTGCTGGTATCTGTACGTGGCAATAAAGGAAAATCAAGACCATTATCAACAGTAAATGCTCTGAATGTTTGTGGTCCGCACGAGAGAAGGCAAGACGAATGAACCGGAGGAATGGAGGCGATAGCATCGTGAGAGGCTAAATTGAAAGGCTATGGCGATAGAAATGATAAATGGTTTCTCCTTTGGTCGATGGCAGAGGAGCAGGGAGGGAAGGTCGGGGTTATACAGAGGGCAGCTGAGGTTTTAATAGCCTCGTCCAGTGTGTGAGAGACAATGAAGGAGACAATGTGGGTCAGGCTGTGACTGTGTTGGGTGCCTGCAAAGGAAAATGACAAGGGGAAGAAAGCGATTAAAAAAAAAAAAAAATTTTTCCTTCTTTCGGACTTTACGGATGAAGTTGCTAAGAGATTCTGAGGCAAATGGAGAGACGAGAGTCGTAAATACAAGGAGCTGGTGATAACACTGAAGGTAATCGTTGTCGGCAAGTGGGGAAAACGACGTGACGAAAGGAAATGGGCGCGGAGTCAATGTCCGACTTGTGTTCTTAAAATACTCGCGTCAAAGCAAAATATAAACTTCCAGATATAAACCTGCTCGTTCAATCACTATAATGCTCAAGGTGGGGGAACCACCTTTAAGAAAATGGCACTATAAACCTTGACGTAACCTGCAGTTTCCAGCGTGTATATATATATATATATATATATATATATATATATATATATATTGCAGTGCTGTCTCAGCATCATGTAACCCTTATAAACACAAAAGGAGTGTTACATTATTTTCTGAAGATATTTAATACGGTGCACAATTCCTAACAAATCTATCAAATTCCTTAACCTGTTAAACCAACACTTCTTGTGATGTTTTATTAACTAGCAAAGGGACGCACTGAAGTTTCCTTTCTACTCTTAGTGTACTGGGATAGAGAGCCAATCTCACCGGGAACCACTCATCCTCCTCTCTTCCCACTCGCACCTGATAAAATCTGATTGCATTAACTTTCTATTTTATCGCATATATCGGTAAACCTTCCATAACACATTATGTCAACCATATCATAAACCCTATCATACGCCTTTTCCATATCCATGAATGCCACATAAAGGTCAAAATCTTTCCCAAAGTATTTCCGATTCACATTCTTCAAAGCTAACACCTGGTCGACACATCCTCTGTCTCTCATGAAACCACATTGCTCCTCCCTTATCAGATGTTCTGCACACGACACTATCTCGGTCATCAACACTGCTAAAAATTAATAGTAATCATCACGAGGGAGGGTCAACACTAGCATGTATCATTAATATGACATTATCATCCATTCGCAAACTTGACTGCAATTCTATCAACTTTCAAACCTACCTTTCTGTAGATGCAGACCTAAATTTTTCCCCTACTTGTGATTAAATAAAATATAAATCGTTTTTTACCCAAGCTTCCAAAAAATCGACCCAAATTCCGAAGTCTTGCACCAAACTTTGTTACCCACCCTCGTTTGTACCCGGGTGTTACATGCGCACGTACCCACTTCATGTGCATATACACTTCGTACCCTCTGCTCCTCCTCCTCCTCCCTCAGTAACTGAACTCGTGGTACACATCAACTGGTGCCCTACTCAAGCAACAGACCAAAATGCGATACCAATTCATAACTCGCAAAGGCGATCCACTCAAGATATACCACCGTCAATATCGTTAGTAATTTCTTATCTCTTGGAAAAGGTTTTCGTCACAAGTGACGCTACGACACTTCAGGAAGAGGAGGAGGAGGAAGGGAGACCCATGGGTGAGGGAGGGAGGCACTAATGTGAGGTAAACGTTTGCCTTACGCCTTCAAGTGTCTCTTATCCGTGTCATGGATATCACTACCAGTCATCGACTTCTGATTTAAGTGACGCTCTTATCTGTGGTAATTTAGATCAGGGGTAGGAGGATTCAGGCAATATACGTCCAGGTGTGATCTAACATGTAATAAAACACTAGTGATTAAACAGCAGTAATCAGAGATAATAATCTACGAGCCTTACTTGGTCACAGTGAGGTTTCTGAAATTATCCAGCGAACGCATATGAAGATATATACATACAGAGGACATCGCATACATAAACACATATGCAGATGAACTTTCATACACACAAACATCCACTTAAGTGATGAGACCCAACTAGTGCAAACCCACCCACTCTCTCTCTCTCTCTCTCTCTCTCTCTCTCTCTCTCTCTCTCTATATATATATATATATATATATATATATATATATATATATATATATATATATTATCCCTGGGGATAGGGGATTAAGAATACTTCCCACGTATTCCCTGCGTGTCGTAGAAGGCGACTAAAAGGGGAGGGAGCGGGGGGCTGGAAATCCTCCCCTCTCGGTTTTTTTTTAATTTTCCAAAAGAAGGAACAGAGAAGGGGGCCAGGTGAGGATATTCCCTCAAAGGCCCAGTCCTCTGTTCTTAACGCTACCTCGCTAATGCGGGAAATGGCGAACAGTTTGAAATAAAGAAAAAATATATATATATATATATATAGGGACCCATTGGTCTGTTGATGTTTGAATTCCTTTGTTAACTGTACAAATAGCTCTTTTATGGGACTCCCTCAGCTTCGATGCTGCACCCAAGGGAGGAAACAGGGTATAATTGGCTCCTTTGGTGCGTGAAGGTTTCTTTATGACCCTGTAGTTTTTTTTCTTTCAGTCGGCTGACGATGGTATTGCCAATTTCAAGGCGCCTACTCGCTCACGCTATTACCAGCTTCTGGCGGACTACGCTACTTCTAACACATATGTATACAAACATTCAAAGCCACACCCGCCAATTCCTTACACAAGTCAAAAACCTAACATTATTGCTCTTAAACCCACACAAGTTTGAAGACAGGCATACACAAACAATCGCGTTCAAGAAATCACACACAAAGTTTTACAGTATCTTCATATCACCAAGGTTGTGGATGGATGGAAGTGGTTACTTGATGAAATTCAACATTACTGGTAGTAAAAGAAAAAAAAAAAAAAAGGCAAGCGAGAAACTTCGAGATGGTGCCGGCTACCAGTATATAATACCAAATCTCCGTACAATATAAATACGAGTGAAACATTACAATAGAGTATAAAACTTCCATCCCAACAGTACAAAGTTTAACAGTGCAGTACAGAGTGAAACTCCAGCTGCCCTACAGTAACAATAAGTATCGGTAATTATAAACATGTAACGACACATTCACACACACACACACACGTGCCTGTATAGCTACAACAAACACACAAACCACCCGGTCAAAAATAAGCATCCATAACCATGACCACAGAGGATATAACAAAGGGGGACTTTGCCCGCCTACCCCAAGAGCGGTCTGTCGACCCTCAGGCAGCAGCAGCAGAAGCGGGAGTGATGGCGGCACATGGGTAGAAATAGCTGCCTCCCACGCACCCCCGGGGGCTCCCGTTCTCCCACCCAAAACCAAAACATCATTCATCACCACCACCCCTTTCGCTCCCCCCCCCCCCCCCTGCCATCCATCCGTGCAACAAACAAGTCGTTTCCCACGGCCACAGACAAACAAACGAAACCTTTTTAACACCTCTTAATCCTCCTCCTCTTCTTTCCCTTCCACTTCCTTATCTTCCAATTTCTCCTCAGTTCAAACACAAACTCCCCTCTAGACTAACTACCACCTCTTCGTCTTCCCTTTCCTCCTCCTTTTCGTTAGTCATGCCATGCAACAAACACAGCCTTATTCTAATCTTGCAAGTACATACATAAACACATTACCAACTACAAAGGAATATCCCAACCTCCCAAACACATTTACTACAAAAGAATATTTTAACCTTCCTCCCTCTTCAAGTACGTCAAACATGAAACTCTCATACATACCACCGTGGCGTTCGGCAGAGAACTTAAGCCAAGTGAAAGTCCTCTCCGTAAACAATATTCCTAACAAAACTTAAAAGGTCTACACTGCGGTTACTAAAACCCCCTGCTAGAGCAAATACTGTAAACCAATGGATCTAAAAGACATGTCTGGTACCCTTGCTAATATCCTGCTTCCCGTTACAATAACTACCCTTCTGGCTAGATGAAATAGAGACAAACCCATTCCTTCCCTCCCCATATACCATCACAGATAAGAAGGTGCAACAACCCTTCCTTCCAAGGATTCTAAGAATACTGAAAACTTCGCTCCTTTATCCGTATCACAGTCCTGAATACCACCTTCGTTGGTTAGGAAATACGAGCAAACCATTGCTAACTGTTCCATAAAACTTTCATTTTCTATACATTACGACTTTAGTATACTGATTCTCTCTCTCTCTCTCTCTCTCTCTCTCTCTCTCTCTCTCTCTCTCTCTCTCTCTCTCTCTCTCTCTCTCTCCTTACCCCCACACGGTCCACGGGAGACACGATACGTTGCGAAATCCTTGATGAATATTTCTGTTTAGGGGGGACTCAACGACGCCTCTTGTTCGCACAGGATAGCTTTTCCTCCACACGATTTCTATTGTTTTCCACCAAGAGCATTCTTAACGCTATTCCTTTTATGTTCTTTACATTCGTTTCCGTAAACTATCTCGTTTTCCCCACTTCTTAATGTTCCTCCCTTTTGTATTCATCTCCCCTCTATGCATGCTTTCTGTGAACTACTACCTCGCTCTCCATTTCTTAATGTTCTTCTCTCTGTATTCCTTACTTTTCCCAAAATATTTTCCTCATTCTTCCTCGCCTAACGTGTTCTAAGAAATATATCAATTTTGTTCATCCCTCCCTCTGACTTCCGCGCTTCCCAAGTAGTCCACTTTACGTGCCATATACATTTTTTTTTACTTTGGTTACACTCAACAGCACATCACAAAATGCTATTCAATTTTTACGTCTCTCTCTTATTACTTCGTTCCAGTACTTCCGTGAATCCTTACCCCCTCACTCGTCCGTCAGTGTGAGCAATATTTCAGTGTTTCTCAGACGATCTTACTCTTTTCCACCAAACATTCATTTCCTGCAATGTGGGCAAGCTAACGAACCTTAAAATGGACGGAATAACAAGAAGTATCCTCCTCATCCTGGAGAGGTACAGGAATAGGACAGACTTATGATGTACAAAGGATAATGGAATTCCTTCGTATGCGAGCGGCAAAGAGGATTTGAAGTAGGAAGACTTTTTCGCCGATGCGAGAAAATCCGGTCGAGACGTTCGATTTTTGCGCCAAAAAAAAAATATATATATATAAATCTAAAAATCTACAGAAAACGGGCACTATACTGCGTTTATGGATATTATAAAAGGCGTATATCATACACACTTCAGAAAAATCCAGAAAGCTTCCTCAGAAAATCATTTAATAAGTTCTTATACAGATCCAGTGGCCTAAAAAAAAAAAAAAAAGTGAAAGACGTCATTATAATCAAGTCACCAAAGTGGCTGAATAAATACCTATTGATAGTGGCAATACCCGAGCTGGCAAGCCGTACTGTACGGTAGAGATGCAACGTAGTCAAGAGTGACAAATATTCACGGTAAAAACATTTCGCTGGGATGAAGTTGGAGCAACATGATTCATCTGCCTCAAAAAGATGAAGAGTCCAAGCTTATGTAAGCTTAATCTGACTGTGTTAGTAAACCTGGAAAAATGGAGAGACCCAACGGTTATCCAGCAATGTGGAGGATGGAAGAGCGCGCGTCGCGGGAGCTCCGACGGACTGGTGGGGTAGAAGCTAGGCTACGCGATGAACAACTTTTTCCCCAAATCTTTAAATATAAATCCTTAACGTCTCTAGATCATGGGGCAATGCGATTTCACTAGATATCAAATGACATCGTATGATGAGATAACAAAAACGCAGGATACACATACGTGAAGAAATCGTTAAGAATATCTCCATGAAAGAAAGGTGAAACCGAATAGTCTGGCTACAAGACAACACATGCCAGATGAAAGGCTTATCATAGTATTTCTGACCACAGAGAAGACTTGAAGGATTTAGCAAATGCACTGTGTGCAGGGCTAGCGGTATTTTTAGAAGTAAAACCAGAAGGCAGATTTCTGATTTTCCTTTTCGGAAGAGACCCCTTGAATTGAGGAGATGCATTGGGAATGGGAGATAAAGATCTAAAGTATAATAACCTGTCCTTCTTTACGTTAAATGGATATGCATTCAATAGCCTGCATGGCAATTGGCACTCACTCCATGCATCTTGAGTGGGATGGATCATACATATATGAACACAAATACATAATAGAAATACGCACTGTAAAAATAGTGTGTGTGTGTGTCAGTTCACACAGACAACTAATGACAGACAAACATGGGCACCTATGACTGCCTGCTCCACATGCCAATTTTCCATTCGGGTGATATTTTCCATGCGAGCATTTTTGTATGACTGGCACACACAACACCAAGTCATTCACCACTACGTGTCTGCATTGTCTCCCATGAATTCTTATTTTTCTAATGTTTCCAGAGCCTCTCCAGGAGGTCTGGAATATATCCCAGACATGTTCCTACTGGAGCATCTCATGATGCTTCTGCAATGTACATGTGAGGTCACGAATATTTTGCAACGCGCTCGAAATGTCTTTTGGGAGCTTATTCAAAGTATCAGATCACTCGTCCCTACGGAGTTTCTTACACATACGCTATCATATATATACATATCTATACATTATATTCATACATATTCGCCATTTCCTGCGTTAGCGAGGTAGCGTCAAGAACAGTGGACAAAACCATAGAGGGGAATATCCTCACCCAGCCCCCTTTTCTGTTCCTTCTTTTGGAAAATTAAAAATGGCGTCCTAGCTACGTCTTTCGTTTTATATCAACTGACATATTTCTCCCCTGTGTCTCCCCTGATGATGTGATAATTACACTAAAGTGCACTTGGCAACTTATCGCGTTTCATTTTCCCCGTGGACTCTTAGGAATATACTTGATCACGCGCAAAATTGTGATCCTTTGCAATATAATAGGGGATAGGGGATTAAGAATACTTCCCACGTATTCCCTGCGTGTCGTAGAAGGCGACTAAAAGGGGAGGGAGCGGGGGGCTGGAAATCCTCCCCTCTCGTTTTTTTTTTTTTTTTTTTTTTTTTTTTTCAAAAGAAGGAACAGAGAATTGGGCCAGGTGAGGGTATTCCCTCAAAGGCCCAGTCCTCTGTTCTTAACGCTACCTCGCTAATGCGGGAAATGGCGAATAGTTTGAAAGAAAAAGAAAGATATATATATATATACAATCGCAGTTGTGCGTAAAAGAACAAGCTAGCAATCGTATCTAATCGATCACCCACCTTAATGGGTACAGCCCCCATATCAACGGTCCTTCATGCTATAACCCGAACCCATTAAGTGAGAATTTATAGATAGCAAGGGACCAGACTATGACAGGAGAGGTATTCCTGAAGAGTCATATCTGATGGGCAATACTACTACTAACAGTGCAGATGAACAGGGAAGAGACGCTTGAGTTTGCTACTTTCCACTCCACGTTCATACCTGTGTATAAACCACGAGTTTAACAATTTATCTTTCCTTATCATCCACAGACGGTTTAGGAGCGATTACAGTCTCATGAAAGTGCGACATGATATATCTACAGTTAAACCATAGAGCAATTTCACTTTGCTACACTTGAAATACTGATAATCATTCGCCATGTTCCATTGCAAAATATAAAAACTAGATAGATGAAGATGCGTTACTTGTGCTGGCGTGTTCTTGGTGGTGAATCTACCTGTACCTTATCCTTGTTATATCCTCGCTGCGCTCGACGCTGCTACATAACCCAGATCAAACGTCTTGGTCAGGCACTCGGACCTCCTTCGTTCACTTACTCACCATCGATCTCCACAACTGCCCACATGCCTATCGGAAATTGCAGCGTCTCGATGACACCAAGAAAGTCTGGCAATGACAAACTTACGAGTATAGATTAATCGTTGGACTAACGTTAAGACAAAGGCCCTCGTATTCAGTCTCCATACGACAATGAGAGAAAAACAGTCATTGTGGAGGCTCTGTCACAGGCTGGGGAAGGAGGAGTCTTTTGAACGCATTAGAAACAATCATTTCATATTTAAACGAAAATTTCGGATCTATGATTTTTTTTACCTGCCAGGTGTCCTTGACATCTGCCACCAGACCTTCTCTACTATAAAACACTCGTGTTTGAAAAAAGAAAAACGACAACCCAAATCAACATATAAATATACAAGGCGTACATAATCATTATAACCCATACAGGGAATAATAAATACATCTACAAAAATGTAATTCATACTCTTTACAGATGGTTCTACATTGTACATAAATACATTTTCATGCAATATAGAAGAGAGCCAAGATCATGCACAAGACGGATGCTACCACACAACTTTGACAAGGGCCTCCCTGGAGAATGTTAGGAATTGTGCTACACCACTAAACTCCTTGTCTTGCACCGCTTATGTTAAATTTCAAAGCTTTCTGGTTTTCTATCAGGAAATTCTCCTGCTTTTGGCACTTGACGTAGAGAGCTAATGTGAATATATCAGAGGTTCTAGATTGCGGGAAATAGTTTCCTAAGGAATTTAAAAAATGGCAAATGCTTGATCTTCCGGAGGAATGAGGAAGACCACCCAACAAAGACACATTCCTCTATGCCCCTAGGGTAACTATGATAGAATTTCCTGATGGATATCATTGTTGCTTACACGCAGCTCCTCCAACCATATGTGATAGAAGTTAAAATTCATGCAAGAACTACAGGCAAATCAGCTCTTCCGTACAACATGGAAACTACGTGGTTGACCCATGGTCGTGGCAATTCTAAAGAGTTTCCGAAGGTGAAGAGCTTTATCATGGAGGGGGGTTATTAAGAGAACCATCAGAAAACAAATTTGCTGAAAACTGCATTTTCCATAAAGTGGGTTTGGAAAATGATGAGAATCTATTAGAGTTATTGAAGCTGGTAAAACGTTTTCAGAGTGAAAAGGACGAATTCATGACAAGTGATGGAATGATTATAAGAAGTATAGAGTATACAGGATGAGGATGGTGTATAGAGTTCCTGTGGATGTGTCATGTCTTGACGTATGAGTCATGATGGGTATGTCAAGTAGAAATACAGATAAAGGCAGCAAATTTTCGACAGGATAAAAGAAAAACGAGATGTTGCATGCAGATGTTTGTGTTAGCGGTGGAAACAAAGGAAGCTGCATTATATTGTGAGGGAATGAGAATGTTTGACCTGAGAGATGAAAGCGAATGTCAAAAAATAGCAACGTTTTGAAAAAAGGAATCTTAAAGCGAGACTTTGTTGTTACTTGAGAAAGGGAAGAAAAAAGTTCAAAGTCTAATTTATGAAGAATAATCTTTCATAGGATCAAGGACTAGAGATACGAGATATCTAAAGTGCTGGAAAGCACGTAAGCTTAGAGCAATCGTGGGAAGGATTTCATGACATATATGCAAATATGGTGGTGTTTGTTACGGGATATAATTCATCAACACCGCGTACAAGGAAAAGCGATTTGCAAATTGTGAAGATGGATGTCCTCAGCCTGGGTCGTGCTTTAAGACAAAGGAAAACACGGACAGAAATGAAGGCGTCAAATACGAATAGAAGATACAGAAATTGGCCGTTACCGGTGATGGAAAATTAGTGGCGGGATAATACAACAGTGCAGAAGAGATGTGTTGATTAGAGGAAGGACAAGAGATGCAAGTACTTACGAGTATTTATAACATTTTGCCAAAAATGTAGAGCGAACACGTAGCACTCACCGCTGAGAAAATACAGATTTACGAAGAACGAACTGTGCAAGTTATATAATGGCTGTCGTCAAGCGTTAAGCATAAGTTGGAAAGACTGTCTTTTTGAGGGCTAAATGCCAGCAGCCCACAAGTTGGTACGACAGGATGACAGCACCATGGGCCAAAGGAGTGAATAAAACTTGACAGCAACTGAAGTGCAGACTCGCAACAAAGCAGTAAACTAAATGCACACTTACCAAGCCTTTCGATAACAAAATAAGCAAACAAAATATTATGCAGGCCAGACAACTAAAAGGCATAAAACGATGAAAAAACAGTAGAAGGCAGAGACAAAACGAGAGAGAGAGAGAGAGAGAGAGAGAGAGAGAGAGAGAGAGAGAGAGAGAGAGAGAGAGAGAGAAATAACATTAAGACGCCGTAAGAGCCAATAAATACAACATTCATGCCATTAAACCATAAAGTGAAGGAGTATCGGCCAGGCTAGGTCGTCTGGGGAACTGTGACGATGCATCTTTAATACACCTTGGAAGCCAAGACAATGGAAGGAGGAAACTAAAGGTTCTCTCTTTAGAGTATCTACGAAACGAGTTTGTGTTACGGGTTACGGTTCTTAAAGAGCGAAAACCGTCGGTAAGACCTTGAAACGAACCCAAGGTCTAGTATATAAACAGCAGTTTTCAGCTTGCAAACCCGAGGATCTGTGACGTTATGTTCATTCCATATATTAGTGATGCTTCAGCTGCACATAATTGATTACACACACTTTTATTACATAAGTTTCCGCTAGCTTCATACCTGCGATTGGCAAGTCCGTTCGGTGCGCTCCGAATCGTACTAAACTATGTGAATTTCTCATATCTTAAGACATGAACACTTTTGACACACGTGAAGATGTACCAACTGGAGGTACATATGGCAGCCTAACTTACGTCATCACTCAACTCTTCACAAGACTAAGTAAATCACATCTGACAAAATCTATGCGCCAGTCTCCATTACAAGCTTATAATGAGCGCTTTAAACTATTCTTAGATAAGGCTGGTGCGTATGCCACTAGAATTAACGTTCCACTTGCTACCCATCAGTCTGATCATTTTCCTAACCCGTAATATATATATCTAACCATTTATCTCAAGATTGGCATTTCTATTAGCGTAATATAGTATAGATTTTTACGAAATAAGGTAGGCTATGAAGACTGGTGGTATCAACACGATGTTTCAACAGGAGTGAGGAGGGGAAAGAAAATGGTAATGATCGGCAAAATGTTCAGATCATACATATATTAGGCCAGTTACAATGTAGCACTCGAGCCGAGAAAGCAAAGAACTAAGAGAGTACAACCAAAGAAAGGTAAAGAAAATGGTGCCAGAATTAAGACAATCTTATTACAGTACAATATTATAAATTTCAAAACCAATGGAAAAGAAAGTCATTGGCGATTCATCTTTATTCTTTCTTGCCTATTTAATGTTGTCGACCGTGAACAGTTAGTTCTTCAGCAGATGTAAAAAATGGAACAACGGGAAACTAATCACGTAAAACACATGCTGGAAAAGAAAAGACGTAAAATAATGTGAAGAGCAGTGGATGAAAGGAATAACATAACACTACGAATGCTTACAACATGCAAAGTTTTAAAACAGAAGTTGTATAATTACCCGAAGATCTGAAAATACGAATTCTGGTTTTACGCAAGACGTCCTTCCAAAGGCTCCTTATTTCCAGGACAATGTGGACTCCTCCGGAATGAGTAGCTCTTTGACCAGACTACGTACTCCCAATGATGATAAAACCTCGTCGAAGTCGACTTTTCACTTGCGGCGCAACCTCATGCAAACAGTCGGGTTATATATATTCTTTTTCTTTTCTTTCAAACTATTCGCCATTTCCCGCATTAGCGAGGTAGCGTTAAGAACAGAGGACTGAGCCTTTGAGGGACTACCCTCACCTGGCCTAATTCTCTGTTCCTTCTTTTGGAAAATTAAAAAAAAAACGAGAGGGGAGGATTTCCAGCCCCCCGCTCCCTCCCCTTTTAGTCGCCTTCTACGACACGCAGGGAATACGTGGGAAGTATTCTTGCTCCCCTATCCCCAGGGATAGACAGCGTCTCCTGGAAGCTTGTCTGTGTAATCGTGGCCTTGACCCAATGCTAGCCGTACACATATATGCTATATACGGCTAGCATATATATATATATATATATATATATATATATATATATATATATATATATATATATATATACACACACACACACACGAACTAGGCCACACAAGCAGCAGAAATATAGTAATACCAAAATTAACAACATAACTGCCGAGAATACATCAGTCATTAAACTACTTGAGGAAGGTTAGAAAAAAAAAATAATGTGTCAACGACTTTTCAACATTATTCATCATTATATAACCTTATGGCCTTGACAGGATGGTGGCCTAACTGTCGGTGTAAACAGAAGCAGGAAGTCACGATTTTTTCCCCAAAAATAAAGGTTAAGAGAATCTGTCTAGGAAGCCATCACCTGCCAGGCTCTCACTGAGGGTTTAAAGTGGTCGGCCAGACACATTAACGTCCAATATAAGAGAGAAATCTGCCTTTAAAGAAAACGTGTCATTCCAAACATCAGCTACATCGTAGTTCTGTATTTTGTGTTCCTTTATGGGTTGAAATTCATTTTTCTTTTTTGTGGTTCCTTCCTCAGATAACCGGTGTTAAGTCTATATATAGCACAAACTAGGACACTACGATTTAACAGTCAATATGATGTACAAGATACGATTACAAACTTTATATAACCTAAAGTAACAAAAGACACTCACTCATGTATTCTATGAAATTCATCTTACCGGGATTTGGGTTTACAACATTACGCTACACGGTATCTATCTGAAAGCACTGTACAGTCTTGTAAATCAATTTTCTAGAGAAGGAAGTATAGAAAAAAAAATAGTTTTATAAAAATGTATAAAATTCATCGTAACTAAAAAATCACTAAATGCCATCCAACAGTGCACACGACTGTACAGTCGTGTGCTTAAATTTTCTACAAAATACTATGACAAATATAAAACTTTAAAAAGTATATAATTCATGTTAAAGTCTTTAAAAAAGTCATTAACTGCCTATGAATACAGTGTTCTAGTGAAGGACATACTGACTAAGACGATTTGAAGGTAAATGCCGATATAGTGTCTGAGCGGGACTTTGGCAGCAGATCGAAGGCAGATGTGCCTGACTGATAATGGATCTACGAGAGAATCTAAGGCTGAGGCTCACAGTCCCTCGGTATGTTACATTTCCAGTTTTATATTAGCCGGCCTGGGAAACATACGAGTGTCCCCACACACACACAATGGTTCAATAATGTTCATAAATAAATCATTCAATCGTAAAATCTTTACTTTTTACATGGAGGCTAGGCGTCAACGATTTCAGTCTTGTACAATGAATGAACGTAGCTACTATTGTGGTTTGGTAATGACGATCGAACATAAACTGTGGTGAATAGAATAGAGTTGTAAACCAACAGCAGTATAGTAAACAAGGCGACTTGTCTTTGTTAATAAAATACACAGGGCCATTTATATTTTATCCTAGATATCAATCTGCCAGGCTGTACGACCTTGCTGCACTAAACAAAATAAAATTTTCAAGATGCATCGTGATATATTATTGAAATTTTTAAAGAAATAAGTTGTGAAAACCTAGTGGCGAAGCAAGAGCATTTGTGATACGAAAGGCTCCGGAGGCACAGTTCGAACAATGCCCATCAGACAATACAATGGCCAACGTACACAACAAACAACAGAGTTCCAACACCTTTCCTGAGGTACTCCATGATTAATCTCATGACCACGAAACAAAACTAAAGAAACCGTTATGAATAACCTTTTCGAAAATCTAGAAATATAACAATTTAAGATCAATACAGTAGTCTGTTCTCGAGAACACTAAGATTACAGTAGTCTGTTCTCGAGAACACAGCACGATGAACAGTACGGTCTCTGAATGTATACAATCCTAGAGCCAACTAGGCTCTGACAAACATAGGGTAGTTCTTATGGTAATAAATCAGAGGGTAATACTAAATTCTTTTCAAGAAACCTATTAAGTACTGGAAGATGATAAATCGGTAGTTAAGCACAAATTAGGGACTTATCGTTATAGTCTTCCAAAGGAGCTACCTTGTCAGTTTTTATTTGCTTTAGAAATATATCCTGGTAGGTGTAACTTACAAAAAAAAAAAAAATCGGTCAAAAGAGGTGTGTGTGTGTGTGTGTGTGTACATAATTACTTGTGCTGTACGTGGAGAGTTTTACGTAAAAACTCGGTGGCTCCATTGCACTTGTGGGGATCCCCATTTCACTTTCTGTGCACGCGCGCGCGCGTGTACGTGTAATCAATGATTTATCTTTAGTCCATCAAATCTCTTATCCAAACTTTTGTAAATTTGATTCCATTAATACACAGCAATAAAGCAAACCACATTACAAGACCTCCAAAGAGTTTATAATCATCAAAGTTGTATACACATGAATTTTTGACGCGTGCACATCAAGAACTTCATGCATGTCTTCTTACAGAGCAAAAATCCACAGCTTGGACTACATCAGGAAAAGCATGCATTACCAGAGTGTGAAGTATAACGGAACAACACAGACTTAGTAAAGCTTCCATAGAAGCCTCAAACGGGATCGTACAAACATCTATCCCATGATTAAGAATAATATCTACAGAAGTCATTCATAAACATCCCTGAGACATGATTTTCACATATATTAGCGAACAGAGACCATGAACCATCCATCGAAGACAGAGTATCCAAGACAGTAAAAGATATAAGGGCTAACATTCATTCATCTGGTAGAGCAGCGAAAACAAGAGCCAGAACTGGTCAACTTACTTGGGCCATCGAAGCGCCGGATGATGGTGTCGATGAAAAGATTTTGGGGGGCAACGTGGCCCCTTCGGATGGGCATGGCGACTGCAGGGTGTGGGGGGGTGTCGAGGGCGTGACGGCGCCCTTGACGTTCGTCACCTTCTTTGCCACTACCCCTGAAGCCACGCCTCTCTACAATCCTGTCCTGGGAGTGACTCTTCCTCCTGACGCGCCATCACCACAACCTCGTCAATTAGGAACGAGACATTCGCCACCATCACAGGTTAGTTCTTATTGGTTCAGTTACAGTTCACTTGGGATCATTAGTTACCTCTCCGACGCGTCTGACAGTTTATATGCAGTAGTGAGAATCCTGATCCAGCCTGATGGTGTCACTAGCACTGACAACGGTTCAGTTTACTAAACACACTCGCAGACACCAGTCACACTGCTGGCAAAAGTATACGCTTTTTCAACATCAACCTGTGGACATCAAAATATGACTTTCCCTCAAATTCTAATTTCCAATTTGGAGAATATTTATATAAATAATTTTCCATTTCCCTAATGAGCAGACACCCTTTTTATGAAGATCAAAATGCTGCAATCAGTAAACATTACTTTTAGTCCTGTCAGTTTTCATACTTCATGGTAGTTTCACACCAAGACTAAATTTTAATTTAAATTATGTGCTGTTTGTTGCAATACTTACTACACCAAAATATAAAGTTAATCAACCCGAATTCACTCTCTTTCTTTCTTTCTTTTAAACTATTCGCCATTTCCCGCGTTAGCAAGGTAGCGTTAAGAACAGAGGATTGGGCCAATATTCTTATTTACAACGAAAGTATACATGAAGGTTAAATCCATTTACAACATTCTATAGTCTTTTGTCTCCGACTGACTTTCCCGACCAGCATTTAAGGGATAAGCCAGCCACCTTCTTCAGTATGACATATACCGTAAACACTACATAAAACTTTTTGCCGAAATATACTCTTAATACAACTGAAGATCTGTAGGATAAATATGTTAAACTCCCTTACTTGTTTCATTCTTTACTGCCATACCTTAAATTTTTTGTATCATATTACTTCGTCTTGACTCGTATTACATTCCACGCTTGTATCATGTTCCACTAAAGTGAATTCTCAAGACATATTGTGGTACCTCAGTTACTTATCGCTGGAGATTTGCCTTTGATACATGCTTCCTATTTTTTATTTCATTTTACCAGAGTATATTTCACCCCACCATTAAACTAGAGAATGATAAGGCAATATCAACCTATCGATGTATTACTAATCTCTGTATTAAGGGCATGAACAGCATAGTATTATTTAAAGGCGTTTATAACTTCGGGACATTTTACTCTGCTTACTCATGGATGATGCACCGGCTCATTCACCCCACCCTCAGTAATAAAAATGTTAATTCAAAGATGTTTTTCATTAAAGTTCTAATTATCTGGATACTGTAAATCATAATTTTGGTCTCCCGGGTGAAAATAACCTAATACGTAGCAGGCTGGGTAACTATCATAAGCGGTAAGATAACAGGTTCTGAACAACGGCTATTCTAGCTAAATGGCACCATGGCAAAATCTCTCACTCACTAGGGCCATAAGATACCTTTTTTACTTTTGATAATAGGCCTTGAATAGCTTTCCATTATCAGTGGTCCCTGATGAACCTCAACCTAGTTCATCACGTAATAACTTGCTCTCGTTCGTTGTAATCACTGAATTACTTGCCCTTGTTTCCGATACATTTCTATTGTACTTTACTATAACGAACACCCTCGTTTCTTGCTTGTGTCTAAAACAGAATACATCCTCGTTTCTTTCATCTGTGTCTCAAATCGACTTTGATGACGTTACTATGAATAACCTAGATATTCGTTTCTCACCCGCCATATAACATCTCAATTCACGAAGTTATTCGTGTTACTCAAACCCTACTGAATCTTCATTCTTGATGAATCTTAGTAACAGATCCTTGTACTTCGACCTGGAATTATTCAGTTCAGTGTTACTCAACCCTGAACAACGTAAATTGATAGGAACGTCTGAATAATCTATTGTTGCTATTGCACCCTATACGTTCAACAGGAATGATGCTAAAGTTTGTTAAGGGAGTTAATAGAATACGCAGAAAACGAGATCAGCAATTTTAATTTTCCGGTTCATCGAAACTTTCACTAAATCTAATCCACGAACTCTTGAATATGCCCTATCCCAACTCTGATTCTTATCAAGTATAGTTAAGCCTCGAAAATCATAATGAATTCGTTATAGTTAGCAGAACTCCATTCCACATATAACTATCATAAACGTGCCGTTGCATTTGATTAGGTTACTTTCGAGAAAGTCCAGATACACGAGTTTGGTAAAGTTCTTTATATATATATATATATATATATATATATATATATATATATATATATATATATATATATATATATATATAATACACCTATTTGCGGTTTTTATAATAAATCCTTTATGATTTCCCTCATGAAACCATAATTTATTGGCGTCACGAAATTACCAAAACTTTTTACTACACAATTTCAATTGACAATCTGATCTTTAACAATATCTGCCTTCTACCTAAGGTCAGAAAACCTGTCATTACTTCAAAGACACCCAACATATATCGAATGTTTGAGCAGATATCAGTGGGAATTATGCCACCAAATGATAGAATAAAAAAAGAATTGAAGCGAGTGATAAAAGCTAGGTGGGGAACTTACATAAAGTACCCCTACATAGTTTATACGGACATGACAATCACTGCCGTGAGAGAGTTACCACACAAAGCAAAGCGGAGCAAGAGAGTTTTAGTCTACACACATTAGACAGTTATTCTTAAGAAATTCAGTTCAGTTGTAATTCTGAACTTCTCTCTCTCCTGTGAATACACACCAAAGAAATCGGAACGAACAGTCCAACGTTCTTCGAGTGGCTCGCCGCCCGCACGTTCAGTGAAACTCGAGCTCGCGCGCAGCATCCAAGACCCAACCGTTCAACACCACGGTACAACACACACTGAACCTCACCCCACCTCTATACCTCGGACACCAGCCCAGGCTCCTCCTCCCCCCTCAATCCATCCCCTCCCCCAGTCCATCCCCCATCCTCGTAAGCCACGCCTACCAGCAATGACGAAGATGTGTTGGTGCTTGTTAAGAAAGTCTTTTGGTAATGTGTGTTTTAACGATTACTGGTGCCTCTGCAGTTGTGAATGCCGTTGAACTCGTATAGCATGCGTCGCGTTAACCAGTCATTTCTGCTTGTTCCTGTGCTGTTATTGTTATTGCCTGTGTTTACTGTACTTAAGTGTTAATGCCTTGTTCGCTGATCTTTAATAACATATATGAATACTGCTAATCATTTTGTGTGTAAATACCGAACTATTCTCTTTTGCTGCAGTTCGTGACGCTGTGCTCTTCATTCCTTACTTCCTGCTGCTGCTTCTGCACCTGCAGTGGCCGTTTTGTGCAGTACCTGTTGATGGCATTTCCTAAACCTGTTGTATCTGTTGCCCTTGTGCATGCTGGGTTTCCACGTGCAGCTATTGTATTACTGTTGCGAGTGGTGCTGCCAAGTTTTATTGTTGCAGCTACTGCAGCATGTATATCTTTTTTTATTTACTTTTGTATTCGTTCATGAAAATGATGTCCTTGTCACTAGTTTTATATTTGTTGTTGTGTAGTTGCCGAAATTGTAGTCTCTCTTCTATGATAGATCTGTTGTTCCTCCTTTTCTTGTTCATTGTTTTTATTTTTCCTGTATATGTTACTATTGCTATTGCTTTCGCTACGCTACTTATTGCTGTTGTAGCTATACTTTTTTTTTCATTAATTTACAGTCTATAGTAAACATTTACCACAAAAAAATGGTCTAAATGTTGAAATTTTATAAATTTCATACATTTTGATTTGCAGTTTTCAAATTAAGTCCCTGGTTCGAGAAACGTGGTTTTATTACTAGTGAATTTCTTTCCACCAAATGCATATAGACTAACATTATCGGCTGCGTTCTTGTCTTTCAGTTGGAAATTATGTTAATCAGTAGCATTTCACATCCGAATCACTTCTGCGTTTCATATGATGCGTCAGTTAAAAATAAACAGATTATTCTTGCTGTCACATTTATCAATTCATCTGATGCTTTAACATTCAATATCTATTTGGAATTCTTAGCTAAAATCTCATAGATAGATATGTATACCAAACCTGTTATACATTGGTACATTTTAAAGGAATATTTATCCAGATGTGACATGGAGATATTTTGCAAGGAGAGACAACAATCAAGCCATGTGCTAACTTGGATCATGAGCGAGATTTGGCTATTTAAGGACAAGAGATTTTATTGGTTATATGGGTTTTAAGCCTTCTGCTTACTTGGTTCATCAAGGCCGTGAACCATGCATGCCTTCATTCCACGCAATGCCCTTCTAAGGAAGCCATTGCATACTTATAATTTTTTTCATTAGCCTTGGAAATCTATAAACTCTTGCACTTCGTAAAATGTTTATTTTCTTGCGCAATAAAACTCTTCTCGTACAAAGTATACACTTGAATGACTTCAAATAGAAGGGAGAAAGCCAAGGCGTATTTCATAACAATAACCTCCTCGTGTCCCTCAAATATTCGTCCTGCAACAGTTCTTTGTACAAGCAAAACACACTTGCAATCGAATTTCATAACGTACATAATACCAAATCCTCTTTTTCCTTACATCTTAAATAAACTTTTATGAATAGGTTGATGCTGCTCTCTCCATATATGAATGCAAGTCTTAGTTTATACATCAGAGAAACTAAATATACTGCCGTTCTGCCACTTCTAATTGTTGTCGTTCCTGTACTTGACTCAAGGCTGTACTTGTTACTACTGCTATTGTTCTCGCTGTTAGGGCTTTACTCCTCGCTTTTATGGTTATCATTTTGCTATTGTTCCTGCTGGACTGATTGTGACTACTAGTACAATCCTTTTTTTATATGATATTCCGTGCTGTACTAGCTACTGCTAATGTTATGATTTTTCCTGATGTAATGTCTATTCTTGTTGCTGTTTATGAAGGCTTTATGTCTGTTCTTCCTTGAAATGCTTGTTACTGTGGCTTCTAATTAAAACAATTCCTGCTGTACTGCCCAGCATTTACAAGTAGAGATACAACCATCTTCCAATCTGTTGTTGCTGTTGTGTTAGCATGTCGCTCCTATAGCTGTTGTGACATTAGCTGTAATCATCCTCATAACTGGTGCTGTAATGCTAGTGAACAAACTGAATATGAAGCAAGTGAAGTAACTTAAGGGGAAACCTTTTAAATTATTACGTCTGTTCTAAATGACAGTATCAATTTACAAATTAGTGCATCAAAAAGGGAGGTCAAACATTCTCGCTCAAAAAAGTGGAACTGGATATTCAACATACTTAGCAAAATTAGTTTAGATAAAAAAAAAAAGGCATCGCACAATAAACAGCGTATAAAACATCTGAAAAAACAGCATAAAATAAAATCGATGTAGATTATATAGAGGCTAGAATAATAGGTCCCAAATAATTAACAATGGAAATCATTCAACATTTCACGGTTTAAACAAGCCAATTATGAATGGGATACTTAGGTTAATGAGCAATACAGATTCAGTGGAACAATTATGATCCAGCATTATCCAGTACACAGAGAATATGCGAAGCGAGACTGCCTGCCACCGCACACACACTCAGATTTCCCGACATTTTGATACAACTCAGTTGTTTTTCCCAGTCAGAAACCTGACTCATCTGATAGATTATTCATTCCAGTCTTCACCGCTGTGGATGAATATTCATAGAAGCAGTTAAAAGCAATGGATCTTAACATGACAAAGATATTTCTTGAAAGGATCAACAGAGATATTCCCAGACACGCTTCTGATGACGGATAACGATCCTTACAAATGTATCAAACTCTGCAACACAGAGAGAGAGAGAGAGAGAGAGAGAGAGAGAGGGAGAGATACGACACCGTCATCGATTCTAATGCGGACGCAGACACATTAAAAACCTGCAGTACGGTTGGTTAATGCCCCCCGGCTCACAGAAGAGTTTGGGAACTTCCCTTATGATGGAAGTGCCATGGTTCAAGCATTCAATTAAATCCTCATTTGCGTAAACGAGTTTAAAAGAATTCTAGTCGAACCACCAATTGAAATTAACTAAATGCTTTCTCTTACTGCTTATTTTAGAGCGATTCACACCAAGATTCCAAGGTGTCATAAAGTCTGCCAGGAAAGCAGATGAACCAAAATTAACTTCTAGTTGGTCATCCACAATTTTGCTTTCTTACAGAAGCTTAACGCTTGTTTCATGGCGTCCCTGACAGATAACTTCACCGACAGATCAACACGGCACCTGAGCAAGCTGACCCCCAACACGACACAGAGCGTTGCAAGGTTTTGCAAGACTGACAAAGAGAACCCAACCTAGGCACTTGTTTCATCCCACTTCCCTGATGATAGAGACCGTTCCTGCAAACATCTGCCTGCACTAGGCACCTACTTTACCGAGTTAATGACGAGAAATGTTTTGTAAGAAGTGGATAGCTGCTGCGATCAGTTGATAAACATGTTACTATGGAATGTTCGGTTTCATGAACATCTTTGGAAGCACGAAGGATACAGTAATAGTGGAACTAAAGTCAGAGTACCGAATGCTTTCGAAGGCCAGAACGCTACACAGCTTAGTGGGGGGAAAACAAATAAAGCAATATGAAATATAGCTAAATTCAAACCTCATCAAATATATACTAATAATAAGATATTCTATAAACATCAGTTCTAAGAGCAATCGTCTGAGGCTAACACCATTATCCTGGCTCAATAAGCAACTGCTAAATGTCTATCGAATTCGGAAAAAAAGATACGAATAAGCAACCTCAGGTTAGCCATTGCCAGCTCCAAAGCGAGTTTAGCAGCACCATGTCTAATATATCCAGATTTATCAATACAACTTAAGTGAATTCCTTTCCAGCCCGATTACAAACCTTCCGAAAGAAGGTACTCTAATGTGCTCCTGTCATGCATCAGAGACCACAAGATCAACATTTTGTAACGCCAGGCTTAGGTATATTGCCACAGCTTTGAGTGCTCTGTATAGATAGATAGGATTGTGCGGAGGAGGGTGGATGCGTTGGAAATGAGATGTTTGAGGACAATATGTGTTGCGAGGTGGTTTGATCGAGTAAGTAATGAAAAGGTAAGAGATGTGGAGTAATAAAAAGAGTTTGTTTGAGAGAGCAGAAGAGGGTGTATTGAAATGGTTTGGTCACATGGATATAATGATTGAGGAAAGAGGTGGAGGGAACGAGAAGTGGGAGACCAAATAGGAGTTGGAAGGATGGAGTGAAAAAGATTGACAGATCGAGGCTTGAACATACAGGAGGGTGAATTGGAACGATGTGGTATACCGGGGTCGACGTGCTGTCAATGGATTGAACCAGGGCATATGAAGAATCTGGGGTAAACCATGGAAAGTTTTGTGTTTCCTGGATGTGGAAAGGGAGCTGTGGTTTCGGTGCATTACACATGACAGAGTCTTAAGTGTGGACGAATGTGGCCTTTGTTGTCCTTTCCTAGCACTACCTCGCGCGCACGCGGGGGGAAGGGTGGTGTCATTTCGTGTGTGGTGGGGTGACGGCGAGAATGGATGAAGGCAACATGTATGAATGTGTATATATGCATGTTTGTGTATGTATACGTCGAGATGTATATGTATGTATATGTGCGTGTGTGGACGTTTATGTATATACATGTGTATGTGGGTGGGTTGGGCCATTCTTTTGTCTGTTTCCTTGCGCTACCTCGCTAATGCGGGAGACAGCGACAATAATTTATATATATATTGGAGAAACATGTTGAGGAAAAAAACTGAAGATAAATCATATGGTTATAATTGCTGGGATTCACAGTGAGCGCTTTGACCATGTCATTGCTAATATGTCCACACTGTATAAGGTAGGAACTCTTATATCTGTACCTGTAGTAGTTCTGAGTCGAGTAAGTATATTTTGGCTACTAAGTATTGGAGACCACACCATCCAGGTAGCGGATGATGTGTTTGACCCCAAGTGGTCATGGTGTGGTCTTATACCACTTGGACAACCATCCACTGTTTCCACGACTGGCTTGAAATGGAATTTAGACAACCAGGTGTTGGCATTTGGACACTTGGTGAGCACATCAAATACACATGATCCTACATGTCATGGACAAGTCACAATCAAGACATCTCAACCTCAACCTTGGATAATGGGTTGGAACTACGAAAAATTTTCTGGAAATTCTCCTAGCAGGAATTTTGCAGGTAATAATCCAGTCCATAAGTGGACCTAAACCTTGGTCTCACACAAGATGCCATGAAAAAAAACAGGATTAGTCCTAAATTCAAAAAAGATAAAAAAAAAAATGCGTCAAATTAATAATGTCCATGATAATGACCTTCAAAGTTTTTCTTGTAAAACATGTATTAGCCATTTTCTGGTATGAGCAAAGTAAGTTTATTTAAATAATTATTCAAATGGTAAGGATGTTTTTGAATTTAATGTTATGACAACATTTATGTAGAAGAGGAATAAGTTTATAAGCACTGGAATTATATTCAGAACTGTTTTTTGTCATAAGAAATCAACCTTTCACGAGTTTATGTAGGAATTTTCTTTATAAAATTACCAGATTAAATTCACATAAATAGAATAAGTGTTGTAGAGTTGTACATCAATTAGGTCTGATAAGCTTCGAAATCAGTGGTATATTAAGGACTTGGGTACCATGGGGCCAAAATATTCTACACTCCTTGACAGATCTCTGAAAATTGTTATGAAACTATATATAATATGTACAGTATACATTTGTAAATAAAACTATACAAGCTTTACATATTCCTAAATTTCTGGTAATCGATACTCATTATGTATGCCTTCTAGAAAACTATTGTGGTAAAAGGAGAAATACTAGAGTACATAAGACCAAGAATTTGTGAATTTATCATGATCAGATAGGTACAATAGGCAACCAAAGGGCCTACTAGGATAAGATATTGTAAAATTAATGGAAAGGTCTGTGGGGCATGGAAGTATTCTTTCTCCCCTATCCCTAGGGATATATAGGGGAGAAAGAATACTTCCCACGTATTCCCTGCGTGTCATAGAAGGCGACTAAAAGGGGAGGGAGCGGGGGCTGGAAATCCTCCCCTCTCTTTTTTATTATTTTCCAAAAGAAGGAACAGAGAAGGGGGCCTAGCGAGGATATTCCCTCAAAGGCCCAGTCCTCTGTTCTTAACGCTACCTCGCTAATGTGGGAAATGGCGAATAGTTTGAAGGAAGGATATATATATTGGAAAGGATCACAATATATATATATATATATATATATATATATATATATATATATATATATATATATATATGCATAATCCTTATCCCTAAGGAAAAGGTAAAACTTATTACCAGAAATTGTGCAAGTGGCAGTTTAGAAAAATCCTTAACAGTTCGAGTTTACGTAAAAAAAAATACGATGCCGAGACACAAGACTCAATATTATATATCTCATTCTTAAATAACTGCGTGGCTCGCGGCTCCTACACCAAGTCTAAATAACTACCCATTTCTCAGGCAGTCTGCTACTTCTCCATGCTTGTCCGGGAAAATTAAAAAAAAAACAGTTCTCTGAAATTTCAGACATCCCCAAAAAGTTCACCCGTTTTTCTTTTTCTTTTTTTTTTATCTTAGACATAGTGAGAGAAACAGATTCCAACCCAAGTGAGAGTACGTTAAAGAAAAAAAAGAAGTCCGCCTAAAAACGAAGCAATTTACAGTCAGCATCATAGTTTCTGTGCATCCTGCTGATATCTTACTGACATTTCTATAAGCTCAGACAAGAGATTAAGTAATTGCAAATACTCTAGACAAGCCTCGAGGTCCTTAAGTTACAGTGTAACATGTAGTTATGTATTTAATGATCAACGCTTCTCCTCTACGTCACTACAAGAACTCTAAATCAGACAACTTTAATCCACTGAGGAGACAAAAATAGTTTAAATGGTCTAGACTCTCCTAGCAACACTAGGCACTACACTCCATGACAATCAAAGAAAACGTTATTGATAACCTCACCATGACACATACTCGTTCCATTAAGCGATACAAAAAGCCCATATCTCTGGGGTGTTAAGAGTGAGGTCATCGGTGCACATGAACATGTGTAGGAGGTTCACAGTATTTGTCCAGAGGCCAGAGATTGGTGTTAAGATCTCGTGTGGTCAACAAGTGTGTGCATTACCATACACGTCGGATGCTTACGCGACCCCTAGCCAGAGAACGCCACCATTATTACTCAAATCATTTGAGTTATACTCACGTACGACATGCTGTAATACACACGTAGTATCTTCTCTCCCCGATCTCTAGGGATTCCCTATCCTTATGGATCTCTTATCCCAAGTGATACAACCTAAACTCCATCACATCCACACGAGCAGGGGAATCTTGCCAGCAGCAACCATGGCTGGACCAGGCAACGGCTCTCGCCTGTCCCTGACACATGCAACTAGTGGGACCAGCCGAAACGCGCACGTTTAAAATGCTGCGATTTATGGTCCACAATTTACTTTATATATATATATATATATATATATATATATATATATATATTATATATATATATATATATATATATAATCATTATCATACATGATTATATTTTTTTTTTTTTTTTTTTTTTTTTATACTTTGTCGCTGTCTCCCGCGTTTGCGAGGTAGCGCAAGGAAACAGACGAAAGAAATGGCCCAACCCCCCCCCCCCCCCCCATACACATGTACATACACACGTCCACACACGCAAATATACATACCTACACAGCTTTCCATGGTTTACCCCAGACGCTTCACATGCCTTGATTCAATCCACTGACAGCACGTCAACCCCTGTATACCACATCGCTCCAATTCACTCTATTCCTTGCCCTCCTTTCACCCTCCTGCATGTTCAGGCCCCGATCACACAAAATCTTTTTCACTCCATCTTTCCACCTCCAATTTGGTCTCCCTCTTCTCCTCGTTCCCTCCACCTCCGACACATATATCCTCTTGGTCAATCTTTCCTCACTCATTCTCTCCATGTGCCCAAACCATTTCAAAACACCCTCTTCTGCTCTCTCAACCACGCTCTTTTTATTTCCACACATCTCTCTTACCCTTACGTTACTTACTCGATCAAACCACCTCACACCACACATTGTCCTCAAACATCTCATTTCCAGCACATCCATCCTCCTGCGCACAACTCTAACCATAGCCCACGCCTCGCAACCATACAACATTGTTGGAACCACTATTCCTTCAAACATACCCATTTTTGCTTTCCGAGATAATGTTCTCGACTTCCACACATTTTTCAAGGCTCCCAAAATTTTCGCCCCCTCCCCCACCCTATGATTATATATATATATATATATATATATATATATATATATATATATATATATATATATATATTTATATATATATATATATAATCATTATCATACATGATCGCCATTTCCCGCGTCTACGAGGTAGCACCAAGTAACAGATGAAGACCAATCCAGCTCATACATAAATACATACATGCGCATACATACAGACATACATGTCCACATGTACATGTTCATACTTGCTCACCTTCACCCATTCCCGGCACCAACTAATAAGTGCTAATGGACACTTAATAACATATCGCAAAAAAAATACTTGTCCACCTTGATACATTTTCCAAGGCGATTCACTGCCACGATTTATTGTGGGTACAAATTTATGACACTTGGGGTGAAATCCTCCTCCTGGCTGCCACTTCACTTAGGGAATTACGTTCCCGGGCGCTCTATTTTTCCACCTTTGCTTCAAGATGGTTGGCTCTAACCTCTCTAAGGAGGAAAAGGTCCGTTTTCTCACCTGGAAGAAAATATGAATACATGCGAGGTTACTAACCGCACTGGACGCTCAAAATGCATTGCATGATCAGGCTGCTGCTTGCTGGCGCTCATAGTCCTCCCTGACAACGTCCTCCCACGAAGATTTATCCATGGTCGCCTATGGAAGACTTTAGACATACAGAAAACTGCCTAAAACGAGAAGTGGTGAAGGAACACCGCATTTAAGACGTCGGACTCATTAAAAAGTAATTGAAAGCTTCTAGAAAATGCTTCTGAAAGACACTATTCAATATCGCCTGCAAAAGGACCTACATATTCCCTCTCGCTAGCCGGCTGCCAAGCCCGTTACAAAGACTCGCATTTGTAAAATATAAGGTACTGGATTGGATCATAGAATTTAGGCTTATAAGGCAGGTACTGGAGCGTCTACGGCTATTCAGCGCTCTTATAAGGACTCGAGTGGGTAGCAGTGAGTAAGGCAGGGGAGGGTGAGGAGGCCGGTGGGTGCCAGCCAGGAAAACTTCAAGACAACGAAACACCCAGATAGTGTGATGATCTGGGTTTGCTTTACTTATTCAAAGGATAAAGGAAGATAGTTATTTCTTACCTAAAAACGCTACAATGAATGGAGATTGGTACATGAGGGTGCAAGAGGACGATCAGTTTATATACTTCTCGGGTTTGATCACTTTCTGCAGCAGGATAGTTCCCTATGTTACTATGCTCGAAAGGTGATGGATTAGTTACCAGTGAAAAGTTGAAACTTCTGGAGTGGCCTGGGAAATTCCCAAACCTTAACTCAGTCGAGAACTGATGGAACAAGATGAAAGTCAAGTTTGCTTCCTGCAACACCTCATCAGGTTCTCGCCTCACTCAGGAGACGAAGGCCTAGGGACCCAAAACATGGCCTTAGAATACTTCAGGAACCTTGCCAATATCATGTTAGTTTCACTACCTTCCTCACACAATGAAGACTTAAAATTTATATTATTACCTGCAAACGCATATTGTTTCTTGGAACAAATCCCCTCTGAATACTGCTAAAAGATGTTTGATGTAAAATATTTATTTCATAATGGTTGGTTATCTTTTTTTAGTAAACTTACGCAACATCCGTGTTCAATCTGATGAGATTTTGACTACTATTAGCGACTTAACATATAACTCAAAGGGAGTTTAAGATACATTACATTCTTACGTAATCATGGTTTGAGCTAATCATTATCTTGAACTCATGATTCGCCTCCACCCCACCCTACCTCTCCTACCAGATCCTGGATCCTGTCTACTTGGGATGAACAAGAGCATTCTTTTTTAAGCAGGAGACCATTACAGTAATACAATGTAGTTAGTTACACTGTGTACGAAACGATCGCATTTCATCTCAAGTAAGAATTTCTAACGGAAACGAAGGTAAATATATCTGACGTTTACACATGAAAACTATGTATGTATGCACGAGGTAGAAACACCTACTGGATAGTCTTCATTAGATGCAACAGAATGACAATGATGACTTCTCAGTGTTCTCGAAATGCTAATAATCAGTCTTTAGTACCATACACAAAAGCTGGCCTTTAACAAGCCCAGTACTGTTACTCAGTGATGGACCTTGAACACAGCACAGCAAATCATGATTTCTAAAGGAAATCTAAAACGAAATGGGAAAAAGAAAGATTTGCCAGAAGTGTCTGATGCCACGGTGGAAAATCTTGTGTCCGCAAGAGCGAAAAATTACTGGTCGCTTCAGACGTATTAGTAAGGATTTACTTCGTGCGTGTTAAAGATTATCACTTTATCGCATACACCTTAATGGATAACACACTACCTTTGGGTGGAAAGGCTTTGAGTGAATCTATTATATATATATATAATTATCATTATACTTTGTCGCTGTCTCCCGCGTTACCGAGGTAGCACAAGGAAACAGACGAAAGAATAACCCAACCCACCCACATACACACGCACATATACCTATACATTTCAATGTATACATACAAATACATATATACACATGTACATATTCATACTTGCTGCCCTCAGCCATTTCCGTCGCCACCCAGCCACACATGAAATGGCACCCCCCTTTCCCCTTCCCCGCACGCGCGAGGTAGCGCTAGGAAAAGACAACAAAGGCCACATTCGTTCACACTCAGTCTCTAGCTGTCATGTGTAATGCACCGAAACCACAGCTCCCTTTCCACATCTACATATAACTGAAAAATATGGCTACAAGTCAGCATCCAGAATGAGATGAGCGTTTACATTTGTTTACAAAGGTTAGAGTCTAAAATATATCATTCCTTTCAACATGTAACATCCTAGTTACGGGAGGTCTTTGTAACGATCTTCACACTGTCGAGCTCTCTGCAATATTCAACACTTCGATCACAATATCTGCTGTTTCAATCATCTTTACGGTCTCAAGAACCCAAAACATATTCCAATAATCATATATTTCTCTAAAGTAATAATACTTCTGTTTCGATGGTTAGTTTTATAGTTACTATAGCCATAATTCTAATCAAGTGCTATGGATACGCATATGGCAATCGCGACACATTTCACTCGACTAATAATGTGCAGTTACTAACAATGTCATCGCAAATGGGGCTCTTATATTCTATAAACATTATATACATTGTCGGTACTTCTGTAATATGTTACTACCAGTGTTTGAAAGGCTTCATTTATGACTCCAACCGGTTAAGCCGTTGCTGGTGCAAAGTTAACTCGAAATAATAAACATTGAACTAGAAATATATCAAATGAAATATAAATCAATAAAATACTTTTTTGAATAGAAAGATATAGAAATGTTGAAAAGACAGCTGGTCCGTTCCTAACTATTCTGTTTACTTAAAAGCTTCCTGTTCCAGCATTTGTTTTTGCTTGTCCAGAATGCGCACAGAAACCAGACACCAGAAACTATAAGAAAAACACAGAAAATAAGAGAAAACGGAAAACTCTGGCCAAAATATGAAAACTGAATTACGACGTGTCATGCAGTTCGGATGCTGCCCAGAATATAAAATTTTCTTCCACCGAAATGATTTTAGTATTTGTGGGTGGGATAAACACAGAGGGACCACTCGTATTATATATATATATATATATATATATATATACACACACACACACTAAAGCAAACTTATGCAGGCTTAAAAGTATTGTTCCCGAGATTTGAAACATACGTTTATGAATTTATGAATGTGTGTGTGTGTGTGTGTGTGTGTGTGTGTGTACGCGGTAGCTATGATAAGTCTAGTAATTTTTCTCAAAAACATTCTGATAAGAGTCGTTTAGACCTCATATTCCTAGACGTCTGTGCATGAAGACTGTCAATGTATCTTCTCGAACTTATAAACTTAGGTATTTGCTCATCAACAACAGGCGAATAAAAATGTATTTCATAATGATGCATCATGGGTTGCTAAATGGCAACATTTACTACCTAATCGCGAGGTAAACATTAGGTTACCTGTTGCCAACAAACATGTATATATCAAATAATGAAGAAAAGCTTTATTTCTTTATCAAATGAATCTGCACCAGATATTTTGAGTCGAAACATTTGACTTTTGAGTGTCGGTTGTGATTTCTCAGAAGGAATACATCCACGTTAATGGCTATGTATACAGTGACTGTGTGCACGACTTAATTATCATCTTGAACACCTGGAGGTGTTCAAGATTTTTGGATGGTAGTTATTAAGCGTTAACAGCTTTAGGCAAATGGCCTCGCCAGTCGATACACCTAAAGTCCAAATAACTAACCAACAAACAAAGTTAATGTTCAGATGAATACAAAGACACTGGCTGTATCTCTTGCAGAGTTGCCATATCTTCCACCGATATGCTACTCTGCCACCTAACCTTCTGAATCACCATCTCCCAAATGTCTCGCCTGCTTTATACAAAGGTCATAGACGCGCACACCACATGAAAAAAAAAAAAAAAACACCATAGAGGACATCAAAAACGTGTCATCAGTACATCAACTGTTCTGACCATTAGTGTCGCTAGCAGCCCCCCTCAGTCACAGTTCCTGATACTGTTACTTAACCTCCCATTTGTATAACATTCATGAACAAGACCTGGTTGGTACTGCTCTAAGAACTTCAGTGTGTCTAACAACATTCAATCACAGGCACCAGTACTACCTCCTGACCTCCTTTGACTGAAAACATTCATCCATAGACCCTGATACTAACATCTCCCATAGATATGACAACAGTTCCATATACTGCTTAGCGTAGCGTTCTGATCCCAAAACATCAATGCCATTCCCTAATACTGCCTGATACATTATCATTAACCCATGACCCTATCACCAGTCACCCATTTACCCTGAAATTCCTAGTAGACCTAAAGAGTTCCAGCATAGGAAATCCATCGAACTCCCTGTGGCACGCTAATGACCCATACGAGTATAACCAGTCATGGAAAACTGAACTACAGATCATGGGATATTCACCAGGAGTGATCATATCAATATATCTAGAGCTACCATGAGAATCTCCAGTTACTGTTAGCATCTAAAGTTATCTCATCTAGGTTCATAGACTCAACTGATACTTTCCGAAGACATTCCTGTCAAATCTCCAAAACGGCCGTGGGAGAAAAATTTCTACGTTACCGTGAATACTTCGAGGATGAACTTTCGTGCACTAAGGTGAGGATTTCCATCGTGAAAGAGAGGGAAGTGGAAGTTGAAATCTGCCGACAAGGCATTTTATAATCGCCAAATTTCGGTGAGGAATTCTTTTTACCGCCTGTGTCTTGGCACTCGGGAGCCAAGGATCTAATCTATAACATCCCAAGCTAACCAGAGTGCTGAGGGCGAGCTCTTAAATCTTGATACGATCTGGGTTTTACGGGGCACAAGTTCCAGTCTGAGAAGCATCGCAATTGAACAGTGGTAAGATCTCGGGTCTGGAAGTGAGGCCGAGGCTGCTTTCAACTCCTCGTTGTAAAACCGAAGTGTTTGGATTCCCCACAGTTGCAGAAGAGGTTAAGAACATGACTTTTCTCACTTTCACACAAAGGATCTTCTTTCGCAATGTCTCATTCCTTACGTGGTACAATGCCCCAATAATCCACACAACTAAATAAGATGACATTCTTTACACTGACATTTCGTTTAACTTCGTGTTCAAAATGTCAGGATTATGTTATCATGACTGGGATAAAAAGTTGACCGAACCCACACACTCCATACTTCACCTATGATGGGACATCCTATACACAATCTCTTATGATGGAAGATCCTTACGAAGAGCAAACAAACTATTGTTTATGAAATGAACGACATCCCTGCCATGGACATCCTCGAACCGTTACTCCATTGTTCAGACATCCTTATCAATCAAGGATAAATCTTACAATCACCTATTATCTAATATGCCATTCATCGGTAATGTTTGGGACTCTCGTACCATAAACATCCCTCATCATAGATATAAAGGCACCAATTGAGGACTCCTAAAGGCACCAATTGAGGACTCCTTTCTATATCGTCAACCGTCGAAGTGGGACGCTAATTAGATTGGGACATCCCAACTAAGATGCAATCTACATCGTGCCCTATAATGGGGCACTTTCCCCACGGCTATTATTTCTATCGCCAGAAATTCTAAAACACTACAACAACTGCCTTTAACGAACTACAAAGTACAAGTCAGTGTCAACAGTGTATAGGCAAAGCAGCAACAAGCATTTGTTCACTGCTGGAGTTTATAGTGTAGTAAACATGTGAAAAAAAAATCTATCATCTATCTGTATCGTTCTGTATCTCGAATCTCTAACAATATATCTCTAATTCCCTACCTCTTGTCTTGCTTCATCATTCCCAGAACACCGGATCACTACGGTACATTCGAAAAGCTGGAGCCATAAACGCAAGACACATTGGCCTGAGGCACTGTACCTCACAGATCTACCCACAGCTTCGCCACACTTGACCTGGAGACACGTCCAGCTTACCTACAGTCGTGGTAAACCGGTTGAGCTCATCTCAACACCTAACTATGGTGGATCGGTCTTGCCCACCACACCATTAAGATGATTATGTACGAATGCTGCACATCTCAGGGCTATAATGTACCAGACTTGCCTATCTCAATGCTAAAACATCATGAAACCAGTCATGCCCCTCTGAACGCCATGTACTACTAGTTTCTAAAACTATCGCTCAGTCAGCTCTACCTTTGAGCTAACAGTTAGCAAATCTCCTACACCGTTGACAAACCGTATCAAAGACAAGTGCATTACCAACTTGTGATGGAGACCCTGATAAGATAAAGGATCCCTAGGACGCCCATATAAAGGGAAAAATCAAGATAAGTTTTTGCGAGAAAAGTAACCGCACATAGTCCCATCAAAAAGTTGAACAGTAACTATGTTTTCTTTTTAGCCTTTTCTAACATACAGATACAAGACTGGTCAAACCTTTCCCCCTATGAAAAACTACCGTATCTATAATTAATGTCTGCCTGTTTTGCAATCGTTTTGCACACTTAATTTTGTTTATAAGTACATTGCGTTTACTCTTATACAAGTATACGCACACACACCAGAAAAGGTGGTGGTGAAAGCCATATGCAAGATGAAATATGGCAAGGCTGCTGGACTGGATGATATTACAAATATAATTCTTGAGGAGAGAGGGTGACTATGCTGTTGATTGGTTAAAAGGATTTCTAATGTATGTATGGATTATGGCGAGTTGCCTGAAGATTGGCGGAATCTATGTATAGTGCCATTGTATAAAGGCAATGGGGATAAAGGCCAGTATTCAAACTACAGAGACATAAGGCTGTTGAGTATACCTGGAAGTTGCATCGGAGGGTATTGATTGAGAGGGTGCAGGTATATACAGAGCATCAGGTAAGAGAAGAACAGTGTGATTTCATCAGTGGCAAAGGATGTGTGGATCAGATGTTTGCTTTAAAGAACGCGTTGTGAGAAATACTTAGAGAAACGAATGGATCTGTACGTGGAATTTTTTGACCTGGAGGAAGCGCAAGACAGGGTAGATGGATATCCCTTGTGGAAGACCTTATAAATATATGGTGTTGGAGGAAAGGTGCTGGAAGCAGTGGGAATTTATCAAAGGTGTAAGGCATATGTAAAGGTACGAAGATAGAATGAATCGTTCCAGGTGAAGGCAGGTCTGCGGCAGGGATGTGCGATACTACCATGATTGTTCAATTTATATATAGACGAGGTGATGATGGAGGTAAGTGAGCGTCTTAAAGTGAGGAGCGAGTAATTCAATGTGTGGATGAGGGAGAACTGGGAAGATATTCAGATGTTTGCTTATGATACAGCACTGGTGGCAGATTCAAGCAAGAAACTACAGAATTTGGCGATAGTCTGGAAGTAGGAAGTCGAGATTAAATGTGAAGAAGAGTAAGGTTATTAGTTTTAGCATGGTTGAGGGGACAAATTAGATTGTGTGTAAATTTGAAGAGAAAATCTTTAGGTGATGTGATTTAGATACCTTGGAATGGACATATGTGGTAGCGAGTGGAACCATGTAAGCGGAAGAGAGTCATAGGTAGGGTTTCAGGTTCTTGGAGCACTGAAGAAAATGTCGAAAAAGATAACATTATCCTGGAGAGCAAAAAAGGATATGTTTGGAGGTATTGTAATACAAACAGTACGTGGATGCGAAGCATGGCCTATACACAAGACATTTTAATGCATAGGAAGATACATGTGTTGGAAATGAAATGTTTGAGGACACTATGTGCGAGGCGGTTTCATAGAATAAAAGGGCAAGGAAAAGGTGTGGCATTAAAAAAAGGAATTGAGAGAGCTGAAGGGCGTGTGCTGAAATGGCTTAGACATATGGAGATAACGAGTCAGAATAGGTTGTGTGTCTGAAGCGGAGGGAACTAGAATCACAGAGCCCAAATTGAGCGATCGGGGCCTAAACATGCAGGATGGGGAAAGGCGTGCTCGGGATAGATTGAACTGGAACGATGTGTTATGCTAGGGTCGACGTGCTGTCAGTGGACTGAACCAGGGAATATGAAGCGTCCAGGGTAAACTATGGAAAGATAGGGCCTGCCTATGGTTAGGAAGCTATGGTATTGGTCCTTTGAATATGAAAGCTTGAAAATGGATGCGATCGGATGGGGCCTTTGTTCTGGCGCTACCTCGCTAACGCGGGAATGTGATCACGTATATTAGATATATATATATATATATATATATATATATATATATATATATATATATATATATATATATATATATATATATATATATGTCTATACATAAATGACCCTATCCTTTATATCAATGATCAAAAGTATACCACAAAGACCTCAGTATTTCACTTCAAGAACGCCCACAGATTTCGACCCTCATACATATGCACAAAAGTATTTGACAATGCCACAGAGAGAGTTCGATTCATTATAACATCAAACATACAGTAGTCGACCCTAAACATCACAGAGGGGAGGAACCTACCGTCTTTACAAAAACGTGAAAGCATAAAGCACTGTATTCTCTACCTCTGCATTGATTTGACAACTTGTTATCTATATTCTTTATAATTACCACAGGATGAATTTCCACGAAAGTGCGCTCGCGTTACCAAGGACCTTTCTAAAGGTTCCTGCTGCTCAAGGCTGCTCTACTTCCAGTATCATGGAAAAAGTTCTTTCAGGAGGCTGTACCCACAATGATACAGATTAGCTAAAGATGACATCCCCACCCCCCCTTCCGCTGTGTAACCATGGGCTGGCGAAGTCTGGTAACACCTAACCAACTACAATACAGTAAGCAGCTCAATCCTACTAAAGAGACTTAACACCCTACATGGTGATAGCTGGAATCCAGAGAGAACCTAAATAGGCATTACAAGGGATTCGTTGACTTACACAAGCCCACATATAGAGTCGAGTTTTATTGCTTAACTGTATGGAGAACATGCCTTCGGTGCCTTCTGAACAGAATGCGACAATCTGTTCGCTTATGAACAGACCAAATTCACACGTACACTTAAGCTCTTATCTACGGTGGTTCATGCACAATACTCCTCTATTAGCACGATAAGTTTGAGAGGAGATTCTCCATTTTTAGATTACAAACACGCAGCTCCAGTTTAATGAGTATGATACGACCCTACATATATATATGCATGATTCAGACTTCTATCATATCGAATAAAGATTAGACTGTTAGCTGTACAATCGTGTACACGATCTGTCTCTATTCGTTGCACTATCGAAAGAGGACGACTCCCACACATCGGCTCCAAGATGCCATGCCTGCATGTAGGACGCAGTCCCATCTTCTGGCTTGCTGACAGTGGCAGAGATGTTATCCTGGGAGCGTCTGAGATGACGTGAATTGGTTCCTGCGAGTCTGTGGAGGTAGCCAGCCAGGAACACTAGACTCTCTCTCTCTCTCAAGAACTGTAATATGTCTGGAGGAGAGAGAGAGAGAGAGAGAGAGAGAGAGAGAGAGAGAGAGAGAGAGAGAGAGACTTAGTATGGCCATTTGTCTGTGTCCGAGTAAGGGTACATGGTATTTGGAACAACAGTTACTGTTGTGTATATATATCATTTATATGATTACTTCGAGGCCAATTTCTATGACGAGAGTCTAGTGTTAGCTAGGATCTCCTCTTTCTAAACGTTCCTTCAGCCCAAAGCTGCGCTGTTTCCGGTGTTAGGGAAACGTAAACTCTTTTGGAGAAAAAAGTTCCTTAACGAGAATGTGTTTTTAATGATACAGTGTCACTAAAGGCGACTTTTCCACGCGCAGAGACCTCGAGGCGGCGTAGTCCTGTAACACCTACCCGCACACACACACGCAATTACAAAATGGATACTTCTCCATACAAATATTAACAGCAAAATAGATGGCTTAGCATTCAAACACTTAAACACTGTTGCTGTGTGGCAACTGCCCGACTTCCGTGGCAGGTGTTGCCCCAGCTGTCCGACATCTATTCTTAGACTGCAACCTCTCCCAGCCTTTCAGCTCCAGTAGGAGCATTTCCCTCAACCGATAAACTCTGGTAGGATTCTGCTCGTATCCACCTCTGCGTTAAGCTGAACCCTTTCCTTCTCCCCGTAAGATAGCCTTGGCTGCCCTGGCTAGTTGGCAACATGGCCTGTAATAACATGGCCTGCAACCGCACTCCTGCTCGTGCGGGAGTGCTGTGAAGATCGTCCGATAATACCAGTCTCGGCCAACAACCCGCGCGCCGCTGATGCTAAAAACGTGACAGAAGTCAGATGATCGGGAGCTTCTTCTCCCGCTCGGCGCCAATGTCAACAAACACGCGAGGCAACAGCTGGCTGCCCGCCACTCGCCTATGACACTCACTATGCCTCCCTTTTCTGTATCAAAGCATTTCTTTTTTTTAATCATCACTTGAGCATATTTGCTTGGTAGAACAGGTGACAGGTAAGATCAAGAGGAAAAAAAATGAGGTAGCTGTGGACAGGTACATTAGCAGAGGACAAGATAAAAGAGAGAGGAGACGTGCAGTGGCAGGGGACAAGTTTGATATGGGACATGTAAGGTGGCAGGGGACAGAGAAGGTGCTAGAGAACACTAAGGCTGGTTGCTAGCATGAGTGAAGCAAGTGTTCCAGTACACAAAAGAATTTAGTCAAGGAGGCAAGGAGTGATTTTCCGTACGGAGAGGAGAGGGAAAGATGGGGATGATGTATGTATTATGACATACGGCGTGTGATGACTATTTGAAAATTACACTCAACGTCCCTGATCAAAAACCTTTGGTATTCATGTTTCGCGCATAAATTTCGATAAATTTCCACGATATTCCCGTAAAAAGCAGTATGTTACGTCAGGTATTTTAAGTGAAGTTGTACACACACACACACACACATATATATATATATATATATATATATATATATATATATATATATATATATTAAACACACAAAGTAGCAAGTAAATGCAGTAAGAAAATGTCAAGCGCTTTCGTATAATTACATCGTAAGGACCGAGTACAGATACTATATTCTGGTTCTCTTTATTCATATTCAGTGGTAAGAATCTAGTTGCATGAAAGCACTTCACACTTCATATATTCCGTTTCCCCTGTGGTTTTACATACAAGTACGCGGGACCATCGGCATATGATTGGCGTTGATTCAGGAACTCCCTCCAGTAAGCTCGCCATGTAAATATATTGAACTCGCTCATTATTTCCCACCACCAACTGAAATCTTTATGCACTTACTTTCTAAGTTGAGCATCAGTATCCCAGTGTCCAGCTTGTCAATAATGTCTGATTTCCCAAGCATTCGATGCCACTTGGAATCCTTCTCATGTAATGCTTATGTAAATCTATAACGTCTATAATGTTTGTTAACACCTCATTTTCATCCTGTCAAAGGAAGGGCAGTATTGTAGGAAATTCTGTTGATAGTCGCGAAGCTATTCTTCGCTGAAAGTTTTCCACAGTGAATACATTGTGAATACTAATGTCCACTATGAGTAAATGTACGTTCCCTTTGATACATGGAAAATATTCATACAAAAAAAACAAGTAAAGACACCATAGTTAACATGAAGCTAACAAAGTGTTTCTTTTTAACCTAAGGAGGCTAAAAGAAATCTACCTAACAACTATGCTTGATAAATCGAAGTCTGGATATCTAAACCTATACAACTGTCATCATATACTATTTCAAACATAAGCAGTCATACAACCAAGGTAAAGTAAACCATTCTCTTACTACTCTAAAGCAGAGACGTATTATTACCGACATAAGGTAGAGCAAAGTCATGCTATTAACTGCCAAAGTTAAAGCGAAAGCAGTGCCATAACACTGATCTAAGGTAGAGCATAGACATTCTAACATCCAAAGTTAAAACCATTGTCATATGGCAAAAGTAGCGAGGTCATTCAATCAATATGCTCCGACGATACCATACTAGCTGACACACGAAGCCATCTTAACAGGATACAAGCATGCGGCTTATTGAGGCAGCTCGTCAGTTGAGGATCACATACATATTGTAGGTTTTCATTCGTTTGTTGGACCATTGGAAGACATTTCAGGTTGTCGAGATGAGCTGAACGTTATCGTACGATTGGTTGATGCACGGTGCATTCTAAATGATGCCTCAGCAACGTAACCTCCTACTTGAAATAGCAAGTGGGGAATATATATATATATATATATATATATATATATATATATATATATATATATATATATATATGCAAATAACAGGTGTGTGGTGTATACGAACACAAACATCAGTAGACTATACATGGTAATGGCATCTCACTCCAGTGGCGGACTATGATTATAGATTCAAAGAATCTCGACACAAAAATCTCTGTACAACAAACTCAAGTATCGGCTAAAAACCTTTCCTATGATACACACCAAACCACCATTTCCTAGACACTACCGCATTTACCCATAGTTTTGTTCCAAGAACGAATAAGGAAATCTCAGCTACGCTTCATTCTAAACAATGTCTTTAATGCACAAATCAGCACCTTATATAATGAAGCGTCTTCTGCTATAGCCGTCACAGATCTATATACACATATCGACACATTCATGTAACTAGCTGGCGCTCAGGCGGGGAGGCCAGCAGCTGGGAGCCGGCCTAACGGGACAGACTACAACCCCGCCAGTTTAGACCCGCGGGTGTAAACAGGCCTAGGCTTTTTAAGCTATGGGTATAAACTGGCCTAGGCCAGATACCTCCCGAGGGTCAATATGGCCTACGCTGTTAAACCTTCCCTCTCCTCCCGCCAGTATACAACCATACAATTGCAACAAAGTAAGATTGTGTAAATGCCTACGTTACAATAATACTATTAAGCCAATGAAAATATCCAGCTCCAGTATCTTAAAGCCTACGATTGGCTGCATTTAACCCTCGACAGAAGGAGGTGTGGCCCGCAGGGCCTTGTGTACGATTAAGTAAAGCATCATTACACTACCAATTATTCTATTTCTATGAAAGCTTGCCTTTGGAGCAGTATGCATGCTTGTGTTACGAGGCTGCATGAAGTTAAGCAAGCTTATTCGGCTCCGATTGTATCTGCCGACAAACATGCATGTTAATCTTATGTAAGCGTTGTGAATGATATACAATGAATGACGACAATCAACTTCCAGTCCCGAGCTACGAAAGTTGATCCTAATATAAAAAAAATTGTATCAAATGCAATGGTAAGAATAACATTAATGAGCCATTTTCAATTTCTATTTTCCTAGTTTTGACAAAATTGTATCAGTACTCTGCGGCTTACAGGCTACTGGGATACATGAACTGTAGCTTTATCGTATTTGATGTGGAGAATTGGGTAATACACGATTTAATCAGTTTACGAGTTCTGCTGCCCGAGCTTATGATTTAGTCTGCTGTTGCTGCCAGGCAACGGACAACGTTTTAGGCTTAATACCAAATAGGACCGAAGGGAAACGAGGCTTCATAAAGCACTAACACATATGGAAAAAACATCGACAGACCAATAAATAGTTCTAAGATACCACCATATGTAATGTGTACAAATACACAAACCATTTGAAATGCTGTTTAGGGCGTCGCTGGAGAAATACATAGCGTTAATGGAGTGTAGCAAACATCATACCTATCCATAAGAAGGGAGAAGACAGTCAACTATAGATGGAAGGAAACAGAGGACGCATGTCAGATCAGCTTTCTCAACATGGATTGATGCCTTCATCGGAGTGCCGCAAAGTTCTGTTCTGGGACGATGATTCTTTGATTACTACACGAGTGTTTACAAATGAAACGGAAGGCATGAGGGCAGATGAAGATAAGGAAGATTGTTCTGATACATAGTTAATGAAATTCAAAGATTCAGAGTGGGCAACAAAGATAGTGCCGGACTGAAAAAAAAAAAGTCAAAATTAGGTTTGATCATCGCCTGTCACTCTCCGGCACTGGATGATTTTTTTAATGACACAGTAGTGGTATATCATGCTACCTTCTCAATCACTGATCTCGCCTCTGTCAAGCAGCGGTAACACGCTAACAATGATTAACCTGTAGCGCCCGCTTTACGAAAACAAGACATTGTATAATTATTCAACGGAAGAAATACACTACTATTTCCAAGATCTTCTATTTTAATTTTACTAGTTCCAGTATTAAAAGACACCCGTGTAAAAGGCATCAACCTTCTAAGTTCTGTCTATCATCGTCGATTTCGTTACGACGATAGAAATTAAATTTATGTCATCGGTCCTTACACCACATCAGAATATAGAATATTTCATTGCTTAAGTTTACACTGCGTCAATAGCATTTTCCTATATAACCCTACAGTTAATTCTGTACGACTTTTACTACGTGAACAAATGAAGTGAATAACACTTTTCAAACGTTGTATAGTATATAGTGTTCGTGCCACTATTTTTAGAATAGTCTCCCATTAAAGTTCTCTTATATGTTATGAAACACAGAAAACGAAACTTTATGGGTAACAATAGAATAAGGCTACAAGGGGCAATATTACAGTTTATACCCTACAGAATTTACATTTATATGGTCAAAAGATTTATTCTTTTTAAGCCACTGGGTAGGAGCATTCATCCCGTACGTTAGGAAAGGTTCATTAGATTAAGGCGTACGCCATCGCTCCAGAATGTGTGGGGGCAAAAACTAAATTTCTTCAAAAACTTGTCCTACACTTTTAACAGTTGGCACGAGGTCTTGATATATGTTTATATTATAATGCTTTAAATTCTACTTGCATAATCATCCTCTACACACTACCCACAAAATTATCCTCGATGTTCTCCTCACCCGATCATTCCCATGTTTACTGTCATGTAAAATTAGGTTCTACCATCTTATCTGATAACGTTCTTTCCAAACTTCCCTCAAGAACTTGAATTCCAATATTAATCTTACAAGCAGTGAATTAGAGCCATGTGGTGTACAGGGGTCGACGTGCTGTCGATGGACTGGACCAGGGCATGTGAAACGTCTGGGGTAAACCATTTGAAGGTCTGTTGGGGCCTGGTTGTGGTAAGGGAGCTGTGGCTTCGGTTCATTGTACAAGACAGTTATGAATGTATGTTATCGTATGCAGCTTTTCTTTGCCTTTTACTGGCGCTACCTCGCTCAAGCAGAACAGACTATCAATAATAATGAATTATGATACAACTGATTTTTCGATTATTTTACTATGTAAATTAATGTACTTATAGTATCAGATTGCAAGGTTGACTAGGGAATCAGATCTGTAATAAATTCACTTAAAGTTAAGGATGTCAATTCAAACACCTTTATAAGAATAGATACTATTATTCTAAAAGTAGTTTTCAGTTTGCAGTAATACTACAAAAATCCCAAGATATTTACTACATTATATATCAAAAACTAAACTCATTTTGGTATGAAGCGATACATGACAAGAAATAAACATCAACCCGAGCCCACAACACCGTATTTACACATTGGTCGCTGTGCCAATAATAGCACCTCAAAGCAGTCAACTAACCTGTGCCAGTAATGGAACTCCTGAGCACAGACAACCGGTTCATGCCAGTAATGACACACCAGAGAACTCGCTGTCATCGTCAAGAACCCGTCCCAGGATTTGTCATTGCAAATCTTTACACACACACACTTTCAGACGAACAAACGAACAGTAAAGAAAATGTTTTTATAATTCATATTACCTTCTTGTTGCCAATCGATGCAGTGAATATCCTAATACTCGTGAATATCCTAATACTTGAAATCAGAAATTCAATCCATATTCGTTATCATCCGGGATGGCGTTAACCAGAGGGTCGGGTGTTTCGACAGGAGACCCTGGGACTTTGGCTGTGTGGGGTGGTGGTGGCTTGAACAGATACCGCTGCAGGAGCCTTAGGTTAGTGTTGTCGTACTGCTCCAGTAGGAGGTCTCCATCAGCCAAGGGCAGCTGCCTTGACTCCGTGTGCCATACCCAGATCTGACGACAGATGGTGGTGTACTTTAGATTAAACACGCTGTCCAGGATGCATGTTCCGCGAGACAAAAATTATCTTTAAACAAGAGGTACCATAGATGCTGGACAGGGGAGTCGTGTGTGTGACTAGGGGATATGATACATATCCTGGTTTTAATGACCTTAAGTTGCTGTTAGTCATCTAGATCCAATATATTATATACGAACTTCGCAATATTTCATTTGATTCCATGTCAGTGACGGCAATGTAATAAGAAGTCAGACTGTGATAAGAGTAATTCCGATAAGCACTGTGTAAAACTGAGAAGACAGTAGATATTTGTATTGGATGTAGCTATAGGTCTAGTGTTTGCCATACCAACCTACAAGTCATTCTTTGTGTCATTAAACCGCGCACTTTGCCTAAAGGCTTTTACAAACAACTCGCCCAAGGCATTCTGTACTATCCCTCCTCTCATAAAACAAGACCTTCCTCATGCCGCTCCACACAATTCTTAACTATGAGCAAAGGGAATATAGATGGCTATAAAACTCCCGAGAACAAATTTCGTCACCAGACGAGTAACAGCGAATACCAGAAATGTTGTCGAGCGATGGTTATGCGGAAACAATATCGAGCCATCGTTCAAATATAAAAAGTTTCGAACCTCCGTTCCGAGATAAAGACTTCCTTATCATCTCGAACCTCTGTTCCGAAATAAACACATTCTATCTTAGAACGAACACGAAAAAACAGTTTTAAGCAAAATCATCTCCATCTGGGATACCTGTAGATCAGCAGCTCTACCCTGATCCATAAAAATACTATACCATCGTAGTCATCAGACGAGAGAAAACGTCGTTTGAGATAAAAGGGTGCGAGCTAGACCACTAGTACCACGAGCAGTACCAAGCTTACCCTAACGTACACAAGGATCGTCGTACCTTGGTGCAGCCGTCAGCTCGAAACTCTATGTCTTGTGGGTTAACGTCGAGGCTGGCGAGGATACTCTCAGTCTGGAAGGCTTGCGTCCACGCCACGTTGGCCAGTGGCTTCTGATGGGCAGGAGACATTACGAGTTAACCGATACGTAAAGTGCCTTTCCTATATTACTTCCTACCGATTAAAAAGGGCTCCAAGGTTATCAAAAACTTGCTATCTATAAATTTTCATAAAGAAAAAATGTTTTGTGTCTTAGAGAATGTGTTATTGAGATCTCAATCCAAAGTTTTATGTTCTATGAACTAAATGAGTAAACCATATGTACGTGTATTATCTACCGATGGGACAAATGTACTACAGTGCAAATCAAGTTTCATAGATCCTCCAGTGCTAGAGTCAATGATATTTAGCGAAGCATGTGATTGTACAAGATCTTCCTATTCTGATATCTACCAGTAGAGTTCAACAAAGACGTTCCTCCTCACTTACGACCTTCATAGTTATCTTTAAGTTCCTTTGTCCTAACACACACACAATCTAAGTGAATGTTGACACAGAAGTTAAAGAAGTCCTATGACTATATATAAAGTTCAAGGGATGAGGCCCTGTGTGTAGAACTCCCTTCCCGTTCAGTCTAATTATGTAATTACAACCACGGTGCTGACTTTGTGGAGGAGCTCGACGGAGATGGCGAAGGCAGCCATGTTGATGGGGAACCTTCGGTCGCCGATGAGTTCATCGTACCAGCCATGAAAACTTCCCTCACGTAACACTGGAGTCAACACTTGCGACCGCGTTGTCAACCCCACCGGGAACATCGAGACTCCCCGCGTCCAGCGGATCTGTGTGGAGTGGAGGCTTGTAACCTCTGCAGAAAAATCCATCCTTAAACTCTTCAGTACCACACAAAACTTCGAAAATCTACATCACAAGACCGACTCTCAAGCAGCTTATGGTTTGGTTCATTCAATCTGAATCTAAGCTTTGTATTTTGTTACCTACTTTTTACGTCCCTAAAAACCATACAAAAGCTTGAATCTGGTGTGTGCTTTAGTTACGCCTTGCATCTCACCTCCTCGAAGATTCTTTTATCGTAGGTGTTGTCCACGTCAGCGAAGTACACGACGCCGTCCCTAGCGTTCTTGCGAATCCAGGCGAGGGCTGCGCGTCTGCCGGGGACGCCCTTCGGCTGCACCTTCCACTCACGAATGGCCAAGGGCATGGGTGCTGCCATACATAATGCTACTTACATTTAATACTAAATTCATTAACTGCCGCCAGCAATAGATTCAGAGACCCTGGTAACTAAATTCAAGATGGAATTTATAGAAAAAGTTGAGTTGCGAACGACTGCTTCAGTCCTTATGATTATATAAAGAGTTCAGCACATGACAGCTATGAATGATATGGTCATCCATTATAATGAGGACAACTACATGATTAAATATGGAATTCCTCAAATTTCATGGGCATAACGGTAATAATTTCTATGCAGATTAATGTTAGCAGTTGTCTGGTATTAATTAAAATTCCAGGAACTGCAGGAATTTTTTTCCGTCAGCAGCAAGTGTGTGTGACCCTAACACAGTTTCTGCGTTGTTTTCCCACTAGCTGATAAACCAAAAATAGATACAAAAGTAGACAAACATTTTCCGTTATGCACAACAGTTCACTGTTGCACACCAAGTTCATAACCGTATCAACCTGCATTACCTAGATAATTCCTCCCATCATTCATTATTTAGTACCCATTACCCTGGCTTATCAGCCTCGAGCATGCAAGGATGAGGACCACATCACTGAGTGCGGTCTCATGAAAATATAAAAGTCTATGATCAAATCTCAACCCCTGAAGAAAATGGAAACTACGTACAATGAAAAAAGAAAATCAGCATTAGACTGGTCAACTACGCTGTTGGACTAGTTTGAGATAGTTTCTTTAACCCATATCCTAACCACTAACTCTTTAGGTAGGTGAAGGTGAGGTCCGTGGACAGTAGATAGTGAAGCAGTATGGCGTTGTCTTGATCGGTGTCCTCAGCGACCAGCCAGTGAACATCTTCCACCAACATGAGCGTCTGTGCCAACCGGGTTATCTCAGGCAACTGGAGAGGTCCAGGAGAAGTCGTGGTCACTATGTAGATGATTCGTCTGTAGACAGAAGTGAGCATGGTGAGTCATGGGTCGATTGTGAGTCTAACTAAAGATACCACAGGATATGATACGTAAGTGGTGGTAACTGGGTCATAGGTTACTATATATGTATACCGTCCGACTGTACAGCGGACTTGGCCAGCGAAAGTGTTGGTAGGTCATGGAAAGGCCATGATGGGTTATGTTGGGGTCATGGCGAAGTTGCGCGACTCTAGCTACTGTGGTGCTCAGAGATGCTCCGCTTGCAAGGATGATCAAATTATTGTATTTGGGGGTAACAGATCGTTAAAAAGTATTGGTAGTTCGCGGCAGATCATGATGGAAGCTTAACAGATCAATCGGAGATTCATTCTATAAAGTCTTTCATGAAGGCCGTCAGTAAGGTCAGTAATTCGCATATTAAGTCACGAGGAAATCAAAATGGATAGCGAGGAGGTGCCCTAAGTTTTTTTTTTTTTCGGATATAGAAAAGTTACCTCACACGACCTCCATTTAGAGTCCAAGAAGAATATAAAAAGTGACGTTCTTGTGTTAGTGAATAAGAGATTACCTGACTATGTTGTCACAGTGGCGTAGAAAAATGTTCAAAGGAAAAAAAACGGTCTGAAAATATCAGCCACACCGAATAAAAATGTTATCTTGAAAGAAAAATAAAAGTGATAAAGTCAATTAACGTGATAAACATCAATGGGTTGCTTAGTAGTAATAAGTTATACAGACTGCCTTCAACAATATCGAACACTGGGTGATGCTAATCCTGTTCCAGGGTTATACAAGTTCCCTGAACTTCAATGGACGCAAAGTTCTTTGGTGACGCAATCACTTCTTGGGTCACCCTGGAGAGTTCATGTTAACACCATCAGTCTCTGGTGGCCGAGGTATATTTTCTGATGACTATCCCTCCATCACAATAGTTTGATCCGGCCGTTACTTATGGAATTCTTGTATTCGTACTTCGTCCACTACTCTATATCTATTTCCTGGCAGAATCATAGCTTCTCAGAGGACGTTCACATGCTCATCACATATTGAGGTAGCGTGTAGTGGCATCATAACTTATAGGGAAGGATACATCATGTCAAACTGGAATATTGTCGAAGAGCCACAAGACGCCCTTCCAGGGTATCAGTTGAAGTTTATTTGGCTTTACATTATGGAAATTACCCTCGGGTGTGTGAAGGAGCTTCCGCCTCCTCCTAAACAGAGGGGCGTTTAGGGGTAGAGTGACGGCTTCAGCCGATTTATTGCAGTAGAAGTTTAGTCTGTTTTCAACACAGGATCCCATAAATCCGGGATAGTTTTCTTTCCGTAATCCTCCATCCTCGTTTTCCAACATCTTATACGCTCATTGGCTATTCAAATATTCTGCATCAAGCTAGAGAAAAACAGTGAATCCCTTCAGCTATAAAACGATTTTAAGTTGTTGCATTATACTTTTTTCCTCGTTTTTTCACAAGCAATAAGATGATTTTGGAGTTTCATAACCTTCTGATACAATAGCGCAGACCTGCTTACACCGTGAAAAAATACTAGATGATCTCGACCTATGGTGATATTACGTACTCTACTACAAATAACTACAAAGATTATCTCCGAGGAAATATATGTACTGATTTACGTGAAGAGTATTGACCGAACGAATGTGTGAGCGAACAAATGATATTGGCCAATTTGGTTTATATGACAAAATATATATACAATGCACAACAGCTACCTCTACGAGGGCGTTAAATGAAAGCACTGACCTCTAAATTTCACACGAGAAGTGCTGGGTTGTACCACTGTATTAAGTAAAAACAACAGCGCCGAGGGTACATTACTCACCCCGTAGATATCTGTGGCCGACGGAAGAATGGGGCGGGTTCGAGTCTGGTGGGGCGGGGATGAGGAAGATGCACGATGGTGAAAGTGGCTAAACTGATGAAGCTGACGGCTAGGAACCTCGCGTGAAGACTCGGCCAAGCCATCGCTGCTGCTGCTGGTGGTGGTAATGGTTTCAGCTGTTTACTCTGCTGACTCACACATCAGGGGTTGGCTCACATTTCTGGGGTCTCATTCCGTAGGGTCACAACGCTTACTTAGGTCACAGCTATGTCACTGTGCTGGCAACACGTTGCGAGGGTTACTTTCGTGAGGTTAACGTTGTCTCAAATACTGGGTCACTGGTGAAGGCACTCTGTTACTCTCTCTCTCGTTATGTCACACTGACGTACCTGCCGGAAGTAAATATGTAATTAAGGTCCACTAAGAGTGATTAAGTTTTTCTCATTCCACTAAATTTCTAGATATCCTCATAGACCTTCAGTCATCAGTGAATTATCAGTATCAGATTGGAATGTATTATAAAATTTAGGCTCACAAGCCAAGCACTGGAGCTTCTAAGGCTAGTAAGCGTTCTTAATACAGATTGAAATATTTTTTTGAAATTCAAGAAAATATAAAAAATATATATATAATACAAACACATCTATGCATATATACACATACGTGTATAAAATATAAATTAACAAAATAGTTAAAATCTAAAATTTGCTTTAAAAATTCCATTTACCTGTTAATATGACAGTCGTCACCGAGCAATTTACTCATGGACCTGCCATGTAATTAATTTGTTCTCTGCTCTCGATCAAAAAGAACACATTCCATTTAAATGTGTTTATTGTCAAACTAGATTGATAGGTGTGACAATAGGGACTTGTCTTCACCACTTGACTTCACAGTCGCTATGGGTGAGATACGTCCAATTCGGAGCCTAGTTATGGTGATGACACGACCTTCAATTTTTGGTTATCTAAGGAGACCCACTTTTTGATCACTGGTCTTACCATACCTTTAAGCAGTACATACACTAAAACTGGAATCGACAATATTGCTAATTACTCATTCATCAAAAACCACTAATAGGCAAATCTGATCCTGTTACTCATCTCAGCATCTCAGTCGGAAATTAGCCTGGGAAATGAACACATGCATAGATTCAAACACACATACGCATCCAAGGGTGGTGCATATACACACATCAAAGTTAACACACACAAAGGCACCCAAGGACGCATGGGCGTGCACAAGATTCCCCCAATTAAACAGGTTTAAAGAATAACACAAGACTTTATCGTTAGCTCAAGCGTTTAATCCCCAAAACAAGACGCCTGGCCGACATTTGGGAAGAGGATGGGGAGGAATTCGCAGTGTTTACCAATATAGTGAGGTTAACACTAACAATAGAAATTCGCACAGTGTTTCCACCAATATAGTGAGGTTAACACTAACAATAGAAATTCGCACAGTGTTTCCACCAACATAGTGAGGTTAACACTAACAGAATAGATATTCCTGGCTACAGAGAGGATGTATGGGAAGATGTACATTAACAGTAGATAAAAGTTAAGTGCAAAGGAAACGAATGGCGCAGATGAGTTCTGTAGTATATGGATTTAGCATGACAGAACTGTTGAACTTGGTTAGCGAGCCTTCAGCGTTATCTGGGTTGATGAAGTATTCACAGATACTTGCCCCACACTACGCTCTGCACAATCCCCCGAGAAAGACGCTGTGGCTATAAATTATCTTTAAAAGTAGGAGTTGGATGTTGAATGTAGATTGAGTACCGCTTCCAGCTATTACGAGATTCAATAACATTTCAAAAGTGTACAAATTTTGACTACTACACAGCGCCGCAGCATAACAGTACTGTATCTAATTTCATTCGTTTTTATTACGGCATAGATCTGTAGTGATAGTTTATAAACATAACATATAGATGTTCTTTTACATACAAAACAACTCATCTCACTCGTTTTACTCGTTAAGAATCCGCAAATGTTATTCGAAACCCAGTGTTATCACGGAGGAACACGAGTAGACAATGACGTTTTTTTTTTCTTTGACATTCTTTGTTCAGATTGATCAAAAAACGGGAAGTTCACGGCTGACACAATTAGAGAGGATTCTAAACGCGTCTGAGAATATAAATGAAGGTCAGTAGGTTGGGGTATAACCATTTCCTGAGCTCCTGTTGTCTGCGCCTATGATACTTAAAACAAACTATATACTGCATCAGTCTACTGTAGACATTGTCAGCATGAATGAGATTACGTTAATACTTAAAAAAAGAAGTTATAAATATTGAATGGTCATGCAGATCTACTTACATACGAACATATATTGGCGTTTTTCGAAGTAGCACAGGAGTGTGGAGTAAAGTAAGTCTACACACACACACGATTAGCTCTCCACTGCTGGATCGAACTTAATTAAGCATTCTTCATCAGTTTGCTAATTTGCCACAGCTGGGGTAGAAGGTAGATTAATGAGGTACGCCACGATGAATTTATAAACTTATCCTCTCCTGAGTTATATTCCTTTCTTTTTCATTTCAGTTTTCATATACATTTTTTTTTTTAGCTTTATCTGGTCCTAGTAAATATTTATTCGATAATACATCTTTATTTGACAATTAACAGAGGACTGTCGAATTGATAATTATTCATGTATTCACTGTGGCGAATTACCAAAGGTTTCGTTACTTTTTTTATTAGTTTATGAAGAATTTCGTAATGCTTCGTACACTTTCATTAATCAGTACAGGTAACTCAAAAATTAGTTTCAAATGTTAGTACAAATCCATATATTACCTACCGTTCAGAGACTTTAAACGTATTTCATTCGACATGAAAGTGGGGTATGAACTACGAACATCGCTGCTAAAATAACTTTACTGATCACACTTTCTATTCTAGGATATCAATTAAACTGATGCGATTTGTCATTACTTTAAAATGACGTGTATAGTTTTCCTCATCTTGGGTAAAAATAATCAAGAACGCCGCGCCCTCTCATTCTTATACAGTTTAAGTGATCACTTTTAAAACAGAACGAGGGTGTCAATATTTAAAGCAACAAGACAAAGCTTTGGATCAAACAGTTTAACGATCAAAGGAGGGAGTAAATTACAAGCAACTAATGTCTAGTGTTAAATGGCAAGTGATCATCGGGTATTAAATGGCAAGTGATCATCGGGTATTGCCTATCAATATTTTCTGAAAAAAAAAGGACAAGGCACAATGCATGGTGAAGGTAAGGAAGGAAAGGAGGAGGAAAAGGTTTACGGACAGCAGGAAGAGGAAGATAAATTGTGGGAGGAGGACCGAGTTGTGTGGTAGGTGGAACTTGTCCGGCGACTGCCCTGTACAGGTGCGTCCAACTACAGTGATGTCAGGATAGTTCCTTATCACATGTGGCTTTCGCTAGCACGGTCCCTCACACCACTGCTGTGTGCCAAACCACCGGCGCGTCGTCCCTCACCACCACCCAACCCCTCCTTCCAAAACCAGCACCACGTCCCACAGCAGAGTTTCTCTGCTGTACACTTCCGCTCACCTTCAGCCTGATCATTCCTGTCACTCACTACCATTACGTCCACATCATTTGCCCTCACATTCACTTCTTTACAATTTTTCATAGATTCGTCTCGCACCATCCTTGTCCCTCAATACAACTCACTCATCAGATACCCACGGTCACTATCTTTTACGTCACTAACTTACAATATCACTTCACAACCACCAATATCCCTCACCGTGTCTGTCTCGCTCTATAACATTTCTTAACCTTGACTAACTCATTTTCATTGTTCCTTATCACATACTTCCCCGTTACTGCTGGCCCGTAGACAAATATTATTCGTAGTTATGAGACTTGATACCAAACTATTTTGTTCCTCTACCGATATTAATGACTTTGAAAAGAAAGGAATTAAGGTACGAAATGATCTGCGTACGAAACAACCATTAATATTTTGGGTATGAAATACATTTGGTAGGAAGTGACTTCAGGTACAAAAGGACGCCGGGTGTATGACTGGCATGAACAGTCAAGGAGCGAAAGGCTTGGGGCACGCGAGGACTTGCAACACCATAGACCTTTCGGTGACAAATTACGATAATCATAGAATTCAAGGATGCAATGAATGAGACGACCGCAATATCCAATCTTCTGTAAATTCTTTTACTGTATTTCGTGCAAAGTAAGATGAGCTGGTGCTAACTTTTACTTTGTTTTTCTTTATCCTACGATGCGAACAGTAGGGAGGGCTATGAAGATCTGGGAAAATGTGGAGTTTAGCAGACGAAACATTTCGAGAAAGTAAAAGAACCTTTTGAAAACTACATCTAATTCTGCCCATCTTCATCACAGTTAACGGCAAGCAGCAAGATATTGTTGGATACAACGAGTAATTTATGAATGACGTACTTCGTTACTTCGTTGTGGAAGTCATTTTAGCGATGAAAACAATAAAAAAAAGTCACTAAACAGATGTATTTACATTAACCACTTTAGTTTCATCAGATGAATTAGACGACTAAACATTGGTACAAAGGATAAACCACCATTAGATTGAGAAATTCAAATTCAAAGTTGAGAGTGCAAGAGCAAAGAAAACGGATGACTTAGAAATTAACGTTATATATAAGGAGGCGCAAATACAGGCAACTGGAGCTTTGGGAAATAGTCTTTCCTCAAGCTTCGCTCACGTACTTATTGGTAAATCATATTAATCCTATCGAGAAAAAGTGTCTTTCGTGGTATTCATTACCCAGACGACGGCGAGCCATTCTTGTCGATATAAATTATCACATACTGGGTGTAATCTAGGAATTGAACGATACTGAAATTTATGATTTTCTCAGAAGTAATGAACTTTAATCATAATATTCTTCAATTACAACCTACAAACATACGATGTACAATCAAATGATTGTATGAGAAGCAACTGTATAAAATGCACAACAAATGCATGGTCATAAATATTACTGCCTGGATCTACAGAGACTTTTGCAAGCCCAGAGGAGCTGCAAAGAACGTTTCCCCTCCCAGTAATGATCCAATGATCCCAGAGTATGTGGAGACGAGCTTACATAGCCAGCAAGTGTCACGATATAGAAAACAATCCACGTTCAGTATAACAAGATACCTACATGTCCTAGTCGTGTACACGCTTTCTAACACCGTAATTATGTCCTATCATACAAGACTGTGAAATTGTGAAATGAAACAAGCAACTAGCGTTTTCAATAAACATCACGAGTACGCGGTGTTCCCTAACGCTGCACCCTGAGCGAGCCGCCGTCGTTTGTAAGGGAGAGAGAACCAATGAGCGGAGAGTGTTACCCCCATTGAGCGCGCGCGAGAGAGGCTCGAGTAGTCGTGGTCCAGGGAGCGAGTCGTACAGTCGTTAAGCTACCGTCGTATGTCACTGTATTAACTATAGGGACAAGATCGGAGGAGCTTCTGGGAGAATCGAAGATCAAAACTATTGGGATCTCAGAGCCTTGGTTACAAGATACTGAAAATAAATTGCCTTACCGAGTATACTCGGTACATTGTCTACCAGTGACACAGGAAACCATGGTATTTGTTTTCTGCCGTATAAAATAATTAATCCCTACTTTTAAACACAGGACAACAGGAAGCTACCTAGATGATCCCTGAAGTGGGAAATAAGTACCATGCAATCTAAACTTATTCGACTAAAATGATTAAGATTAGGCTTCAGCTGTCTGCAGCTTAGCAACTGTTGAAGGCTTGAGTATTCAGTTTTCAATGTTAGTAAAGGATACGAACTCAAGGGTAAAAATCGTACTTCAAATGAAGCAAAGTACTTTTTCCTCAAGTCTGTTGTAACAATGCGTCATTTACCAGCAACAGTCGTTGAAAATAGTCAAACTATGAACATTTTACCTCAACTCGACTGAAAATTATTCCACTGCCGAGAACGCGAAAAATAATTAGAAAGACTAATTTGCTCTTTTACTTTCAACAGTTATGAAAGAACCTAATAGGCTCGCATTTTTTTGTGCGACTATCATAATCCTATTAATTTAGTAAATTAAATTTGTTACATGAAAATGCAATTTATATCCAAATCTTTTCATCTCGACTCATGACAATCGTAGTCCTCACATTCAAATAATTCACTCGATATAATCTCACTTTTTAGTAGATTTCACAAGCACAGTTTTTGCTATGTTAAATAAATCACACAGTCTCATCATCACAACACGATTATGGTATATGGCTGGCAAAGATCGTCAAGTCGATATCATTGCAGTTTTTCATTTTAAGTTTGCAGATTATTTCTAGCAAGTTTTCTCGTGTTGGGTATTTAATGAAGCTGAACAAATTACTAAAGCCAAGTCATGTTTTCATCACAACGATGATCGTAGTAATTAGTACAAGCGAGGGCGACGTTACCCTTTAGACAAAGGTCAAGTCTATGAAAACCTGCAATAATTTTCTAGCATCTGATTCTTGCCTTATTTTCTCTAAGTACCCAATTGTTACCTTATTTTCCATTTCGAAAAAAAAATATGACTTCAGGAGCAGATAACCAAATGCTCGTGTTCGATCTAATCTATTCAAGCAAATAAAGGTAAACAAATATAAGAACAGGAGAAAAAAAGCGGCTGTTAAGCGTAAAACTTGGCTAAAACTCCCGAGAAAATCAGGAAACGTCATCTAACTTCACCTAACAGACAAACGAAGTGTTTGTTCCAACACCGAAGCAAACAACGTGCAGCAACTACTTGGAAACCATAAATTTCATTTAAAAAAAAAAAAAATATGGAGACCGGCTGCAAGGGTATATTAGGTAAGGTGTTCACAAGTCGCGTACCTTCATAACCCTCACCACTACAGAAGTAAATGTACAATAGAAAAAAAAAAGAATGATCGCACTCACGTTTCCTTGTTCATCTATCCTCCATAAATCCTACTATTCCACTAGAATTTCTGTAAGACTGTAGTACAGAGTTAATAACATGGCCAGGTTAAACTTAAGAATTGTCGCAATGACTTGGGTATAACAACCAACGACCCTCATCAGCTGTACTTTCTCAACAGTCTCGCACCTTAATTGGTTTTCATCAACATCCTTCAACCTTGACCATCAGTGTTCCACCTCACCACTAGCGTTCCACACCAGCACTATCCATACCCAACAGAGTCACGTGGCACCACTCAACCTCCGTACTTCCCAGCATCTCCAGTTCTATGCTTTAGCACTTTTACTCCTAAAATGTCCAACACCACAACTATCACCTCGCACATCTCATTACAACTATCCTTTTAGATTACTATCCGTAAAGTAGCACTATCTATTGAATCCTGGTAACATAACCTATGTCCTCATACTCGCATATAATCACAGTGTTCATAGATGATGAATTTCGCTTCTTTTTCAGACATCAAATGTCAAATACTCACAAGGTAACTAGCGTGGAAGCATTCACCAAGCACCTCGTAAAGGCCCATGTCGAATGCAGAAATACACGCGAACTCGCCATTCGGACTGCCGGCGACGTCTCCCACGTCCAGCCTGTCGCGGAAATCCACACCCATACTGCTCCGATTGCCGGCAACTGTCTCCTGTGTAACTGTGTTTAACCTGCGCAGAAGTCCACTCCATACTCCTCAAACAGTCTGATTGTCGGTGAATGTCTCGTCACTCGTGTGTCCAGCAAGCACACAGCCTTCCTCCTCCTCCTTACGAATCGCCCGTCTGACTGACCGGTTCGCTCCCTGCCCTGTTGTCTCTAGCACCCGACATGCCAGCTGTATGGCTCACAAACTCCAGCAAATTATAGATGATTAATCAACCTCCTCAACTTGATAGATTTACATGAAACAATCAAGAAATTGGTTTAACACAAAATATACAAAACAACCTTAGAAATTTACCTTGTGGATAGTAATAGAGAATTTGTTTTCCGAAACAGCCTAACGATTACTGATACAGTACATACAGTACACCACGACGACACTGCCAGTCATATGATATACTTCTGAAACATTGTGCAAATACATGTCGAACATATACAAGAAAATATGATACATATACAAGAAAGTAAGATTAAAGAAATTGAATGTTGACACATCATAGGAAGCATGAACGTGGATAGATGTTTGTTTAAGGCTCGCTGCCATAGCAGGTCCCTCCCCACTGCTGTTCGTCGCCATCACCACCATCACCTCTGCTCCTCCCTACCACAGTACCACTGATGACTCTCGTCACCACTGCTCTTCACCATCATCCTTCACCAATTACTCTCGCCAACACTCTCTGCCCGTGTGCCTATCTCTAATCATCACTATATTGAGAAGACGAAATACACAGCAGAGCACATCATCCAACTTTTATCTTTATTTGACAATAAAAAGTCAATGCATTTAAGCTCTTAATTCTAGGGATCAGCCTAAAACAACAAATAGACACCATTAGCTGAAAATGATCTCCGATCAGACCATTCGGGATTAAACAGATCCTCGACACTCGAATCATCTAAAAGAAAAAAAAACAGGTTTATTTGTATCATTATGTTAATTTCATGCCTAATTTGCTTAACAGAAGTAAAATGTTTGTCTATGTTTTTACTTGATTTACTCATTTCTCTAGTTTTCCCTTATAGGGAAACAGTTGAATAACTCCTAGGCAATTATGGATATCTTTTATAATACCTTCACAATAAATAATTCATAAAAAAGGCAGAATATTAAGTAACTCTGATAAGTAATCAGATCACGCACAATTATACCATTTGGTTTATCGATATAATTCTAGTTTAGTAGTGAGTGAATTTGCCCTACAGAATCATGCCATGAAATCAACAGCTTGAGTGTGCACGCTTACGTCCGTAATCATGTGCTGTATGGGGAGGGAGTTTTACACTCGCGGATCCTCGTATGTATTATTATGTGAAATTCCTCATGTATGAACCTCAATATTTGGGAACTAGATGCATGAGGCCCTACCCACCTCTTGTCATTTGACTTTTACACTTTTGTCAGCATTAAGTGTCAGTATTCAACTTAATCCATTCACCCGTTACCATGATACTGAAGAAGCGCTTCGTGTTTAATGTCAGCATCATCAGACTAGTTTGTAAGCGTAAACGTTGTGTGTAGTAAGTACGGTGACCAAACTTTAGAAGTATTTTACTTTTGGCCTTAACACATGCTGTGAATAGTGTGCTGAATTCCTGGATCATGTAAATGCCAGCAGATTTGCGACAGGTTGAGTAAAATTTCGACTTCTCACACACAAATTCCTAAGTATTATCTCTTGTTAGATAATATTCGTATCGAGGTCTTCGGTGTTCCATACTCATTACCTTATATATATTCTGGTTGTATTTCATCAACCACGTTTCAGGTAAGATCTGAAGTCTGTTTCCGTCCCTCTATAAGCTGATATTATCCTCATTCTTATTTCCTTCATGAACTCTCTATCATCTAGAAAACATCCAGAAACATACGCACGCAGGAGTACAATCCTTCCGGCAAGGAGTTTACAAAGATCAAGAGAACATTGTTTCCAGACTTGACCCTGCGGCACGCCACTGGTATTCTCAACCCACTCCGGGAAGGCTTCCTTAACACTCGTCCGTCCTCTGATCTCTTTTTGACGAAAATAATTTTTTTTTATCCATTGAAGGAATCTTCTCTTTGTTTCTACTTGGAGATTCAGCTTTTTAGCAACCTCCTGGTACAATGTCAAGTGCTCTCTGGTAGTCGAAAGGAAAACACATAATCCACATATTCTTTATTGTACAAAACATATGAGATATGCTACGCATGAGCTGGAGAACCGGATTAGCAGTCGACCAGCTGGAAGTCTAAGAGTGAGATGAAATAACATCGAGAAGGAACGAACACCAATGGAACAGGTAGAGGGAGTGGATGAAGTCCGATTCGACTAACAAGCAAGTAGCGTAGGGCGAAATGGGCAGGAGGTGTTCAAACAGTTTGTCTCCTATACTCTTTCCTCCTCCTCAGATGGGAATCTGGCGATATGTTAATGTCGACTCAAAGTCTCTCTCTCACATGTACTTTGTCTGCAGCTTATTTCCTGCAACATGATATTCATATCGAAGCCTTCTTCCGCTGTGTCCCATTCTCAAGTTAAATTTCATGAACCACGCATCAGACCAACCCTGAAATTTGTCTAATAATATTCTCCTCTCATTCACTCGTGTGAGTTGCTAGTGAGGAGATGTTGGAAAAATGTATACAATCTTATTTTCAGGTGATGCGTTGATGTGTATGTCACGATTGTGTATACTCGCGTCACAGAAAATATGTGAAATATACATATGTGATGGTTTTTATCATTCATTTTGCATTTGGATATGTTACAGTGTTGAGGCTGTGTCACACGGCCAATTTTTCTCTAGAATCTTCTCAAGGGAACTCGATTCTGGCGAATCACAATCGACCTGCCACGCTAGCAGAACCAGTCAGCTGTCGCTTGGCCGCTTCAAAACAAAACAAACAGGTAACTTTACATTTGCTGCCCCGCGGAGATTGTATTGGTGAGCGATGTTTTGCGATGGTATCAGGTGTGATTCGGACGATTTCGACCCTCATTTCTCGCGCAAATCACTTATATCTGTGATATTTCCCCTCTCCTCCTCCCTCATAACAATCTTAGGAGAAACCGTAGGAATCCAGGGTTTTGCGGTCGGGAAGATAGTTAGACGCGAGTAGTTTTCGACAGAAACAACAGTCAAAATCGTCCAGTTCACATCAAGTGCCATCGGTAAAACATATCGCTTCGCCGCAGGTTCATAGTAAACGTCCAAATCTTACGAACCTTACCTTAGACGACGCGTGTTCCTAACCAGGGCCACGTGGGTCCGCGGAGGCATCCAATAGACTTCTGAGAACGTTGTCATCGTCTCGCTAGTAGGAACTGAAGGACGGGACAGAAGCGCCATCACCTTGATACCAGTATCAAAAAAATTCCTCCTCCCGCAGCATGATTTACAGGGACGGCCGGCGTGCCTACCACTCACTGCGCCTGTTGTCCACACAACGTGATCAATGATAGCGAAAGTTTCTGTAGATCTATTATCATTTTCATTATTTCTATAAACCAAATATTTCCCTTAGTTTCTCGAGATCTAATATTAGTTTCATTTTTTCTAAAACCAAATATTTCTCTTTGTATTCTAATATTCATTTGCAAGCTGAGTGATATGGAGCAGAGTAGTAAAGAAAAAAGATTGATCTATCGGTGGCACATAACAGAAATTTCATGCATTCAACGCAAAATGACCAAACAAACAACATGGTTCACAACTTAAGAGGTGGAAGAAGCAGTTACTAAGCATGGTATTACAACATCGATTATTGAAATGATTGAGTCTAACGTACCTTCTCTAGATTATTATTGCAGGACATATTGATCTGCCACTGCGGCAAATTTTTTTATAAGTTATAGGTATATATCTTTTCCTTTGCCAATACATAACGTTTGCCTTCATGTTTTATGTATCATAAACGACAGTATGTACCTCTCTTGATCACACGTTGTGGGAAATAATACAAAGATGTACACGGAATAAATAAATTCTTTATTAAGTACTCATACACAAGATATTTAGTATACAAGACTCTGTATCTCAACTTATACCTCTGTCTGGACATTAAAATGCTGGACTGACTTCTTTTCCTACTCTAGTATCTTAGTAAAAAATAAAAGGCTCTTGACACCATATGTTGTGCCTGGCTTATAGTCTTTGTATCCAGGGTTCTGGTCACACAGTCTTGCTCCAGTAATCACGCTCAACTGGGGGTGAAATGACCTAATTCTAAAATGCATTTTTATGGCAACAAAAAAACTAAGTTTACTCAGCTTAGGATTGACTCAGTATTTATATAATTTTCATTTCCCGTTTCTTGATGCGACTTGATGAACTTTGAACTATCATAGGTAAGGACTTTTTGTGCTATGTAGAATGTTTGTCACTGGGTTACATCTCGGAGCTTGATCAATTAATGAATTTCACCCACTGATCCCTTGGTTGTTCTAGGACTACAAAGCATTTCGTGTTGACTTCACAAATAACACATAATTTCCTAACAGTTTTCTTCACAATCTCCAGACGTACGGTGTTTCCTGCACAACAGCATAATAACCATACAATGTGAAGGTTTCCGGCACTTCAGTAAAACCTAGCCTATGTTGGCCACTCTCCTTCATACGGTGACGCATATGTGATGTAGCACGACCAGTACTACATTAGATGAATAGATTCCATTCTAGATATGATAATGAGCTGTAGCAAAACCAACTGTAACCTTATGATTACTGAAAGTTTATTAATAGCGAAATCCATAGTCGATGTACCTTTCCGTCTTGGCCGATTTATTGCGGGATCAGAGTATGCTGCAAATACCGATCATCCTAAGGCAGTGGAAGAATTAAATAATGACCTTATATTTCAATTGCTGTTAAAGTAACTTCTGAAAGCGCTTGGCGCTGCTTGTAGATCGCGTAACAACAGCAGCATTTGGCTCTGAGGTATTCCATCTATGAATATTTGTCATGTCTCGGTAAAGCCTGAAACTAGGTTTCTTCACACAAATTTGCTTAGGAATAATAATTTATCTTGACAGAGGTCATGAGGATAAAAACCTTTGTCTACGAAGTTTTATATAAATAGCCACGATGCTAACAAATATCTGGCAATATTCTTCTTTTCTAAAGAAGTATAACTATTTATTCCTTGTCGTTCGCCATCACAGGCTTTCGAACAACTCTACAGGTGCGTTGAATCACCCTTGAGTAGCAATATTGTTCGTTGTAACTGGCGATGCTGCCATCCCTTATAAAACGGTAGATTAATTCTTTTAACTGTCTCTTTCGGTGTCGTGTGGTTCAACAGAAGCCAAAAAGATACTACCTTCTGCAACAGCTATATATACTCATATTATTCCGCCATTTTCCTTTGGCAACAAGCGAACGACGTTTGGACGAACGCCTGCTATATAATATATATATATATATATATATATATATATATATATATATATATATATATATATATATATATATATATAAATTCTAATTTCAGTCCCTAAATTTTACCCAACAAACGTCGCAAGTAGCGTCTTATATTTGTTATAGAAAATGTTCCGTAGTTCCTAGTGTTTATTGTTTGAGTTCTCATTCTTCTATCCAAATATAGAATGTTCCCCAATTACCAGTTTTTATTCTACAATCATTTAATCAATTTCTGAACGATACTTTTGCAAATAAGTGACAACACCTCCCCTTTGCAGGGAAAGTGAAGAGGCTCTTCGAAATGGCGTTCAGGCGATAAGCGCCATTGTACTTTCCAATTTAGTGAGTTGTAGACTATAGGACGAGGCATTCTACTGGATTTTTTTAAGCTATCGTTTTGCTTTTGTCTTCACCGTTTGATTTCCTGACCCTGACGCGTGTATAAATAGTTACAACGTAACGGGAAAAAAACAAGGCTGTTCAATGTTTTGCATTGGATCTTTAAAAATGCAGTAGAGACGTACCGTTGCAGGATTTATGACTAGAATTTTACCGATACAAATGGGTGCCAGCCAATTATGAAAGAGAATGGCAATCGCTTTAGCATATTACCAACAGCTTCATCATTGGAATGGAAGGTTTTTAAGCACTTTTCATGTTTACCACTAGGAGAGTACAGCTCATAATTTCAAATGTGATGTTCTTTCTATTTCCTTTATATCAGACCTCCGAGACATATGGCCGAAAGAGAAATTTCCTTTACGCTGACTGTTAAAAACGGGATCAAGAGTGATTGGTTGGTTTTCAACCAAGAATGCACCGGTAACAGAGCTCGATTTCTTTGCTCCTTTTTATATCTTTTTTTTTAATGTATGGAAGTCAAATTCTTCATTGTACCTAATATTTACATGTGTAAATGCATATTTCAGGTCTTTACTGATGGCAAGGAAAAGGTTGGTATTATAAAAATTAAGTTTTTAAAAGAACAAACTGTTGGTTTAATGACCGACTCTTTTAAGTTTCAAACCCCAGTGTGGTCAACTCCCTTGGAATTACTCGATACTTTATGATGCTCATTTACAGCATGACTAATCATCCTGTGTTAGCACAATTTGGACAGTAAGTCAAGATATTAAAATGTTGCTGTTATGTAAGGATAAAATGAGTTGCAAAAATAATCTCTGTACGTAAAGAATCATACACAATTAGCTTAACTAAAGTTTTGCAGGATAAGAAATGAAAAACGCTGTGAAATATATTTTGCTTGTAAAAGGCAAATTTTCGTCTCCTACGTCAAACATGTAGGTATCCTTTTTTGAGGGCAGCGTGTTGAACACTTTACCTCAAGAATATGGAGATCCTTCATCCGTGCTGTTCGACAGGTTTGTTCAGTACATGTTCACCTGTGTTTAGATGGGTTCATTTTGTGCAACGTGTTAGTAGGAACAAGACTCGTGTGCCACAGCCTGGAAGCCATTGACAATACTCACATATACTGTATATACAGAATTACAAGAGTCTTGAGAGAATTTCACGTCGTCAATCGGGCTTACTGTTCCAGCTCTGAGGGTGGATTGAGCTGACAACACAGAATAGGGAATGGCGACAGCTCACGACAGTACAGGGAAGAGTGGCGTAAGCTATCGACACAGTAAGAGTTGTGGTGTTTTGTGGCGCAATAAGCCCTTTCGTAGTGTGATGTTGTAGCATGGTGGCCCCTCTCTTGTTGTGAGCACACGACGTCACAAACCTTACTGGTGTGAGCTCACACACAAATCAATAACTTTCTGGTGTTGTGAGCTCACATCAGAGCCCTGCACTAGTGTGAACTCACGACACAACCATCTACAAGTGAGAGTTCGCGTGACAACCATCCATTGGTACGTCCTTACAACACTAGTAGTGAGCTCACAACACAGCAAGCATACAATGGTATGAATTCACAACACAACCGTCACTCACTGGAGCTCACAACACAACCATCTATTGGTATGAGCTAACAACACAGCAACCATCCACTGATGTGAGCTCACAACACTACAATCCCCATTCACTGACGTGAGCTTGAAACACAATAACCTTATAGGTGGTTCAAACTGACAAGCGAGACAGCAGACACATAATAGTTTGTATTAACGACATAACCAACCATTGAAATGACAGAGGCTCTTTATAAACAAAAACAGAGTCCTTTCTAGACATTGTCTAAACCCTCAACAAATACAGTCCATTTCATCCTCTACAGCAATCAAATCTTCGACTTTTATCGACTTTTTTTTGACGAAATATTTTCTTAAACTGGTATGCCGGACTGCCATCACGAACTATTGGAAAAAAGAATAAATTCTTTTTATATAGCTTTATCCAACATACAGATGTTCATGGAAAGGAATGATGCTCACCAATGGAAGCGTGTTCTAATACCTTTGCTGTATCACATTACCAAGGGATTGTGCTACGTCATATCATCATAGGGTGTCAGGTTACAACACAAACACTAATGAGGTGTTCGCTGTGTCACGACTCCAAGCTGCTGAGCTTGCTGTGTTGTTAATTCAAAACACTAGAGAGGACTTTGCTCGGTCGTATATTCCCAATTCTGGAAAAGCTTAGTCATTACTAAGCTTAGAACAGTAAAGAAGTATGTTGGTCTTTGTGTTAGGAACCGGTACAAGTACACGGTTTCGCTGTCTCATCAGCCCACAACACTAAGAAAGTTTGTTTCTCTGAAAGCTAGCGACACTGGGAGGGTTTGCTCTGTCGTCAGCTCACAGCAGTGGAGGGGTTTGTGTGTCGCAGTGAATCGTCAATACTACAATAGTAAAAGTTAAGTCCAAATGAGAGGAGGAAAATGTACTCTTCATTCTGGAACATATTAGTAAACAAAAATTACCATAAAGTATATAAACATTCTATTCCTACTCACAGTAAGTCTGTAATACAAGGAATTTATACACAAATCAATACATTAATTGCTAAAATTGAAGGTCAAAATCTTTGGCTTGGAAGTTTTTTTTCTTTATCTACAGTGGGTTCTGTTCCATGCTAAAGACAGTATGATAAACCAGCACTTAACCCAGCAGCTGAATAGCACTTTAACCAGTTATTGGAATCACACTTAAATGGAACTTGCACTTAAGCCAACATGCTTTGTGTATCATCACTGTACGGATTATCAACACATCCTTCCAGTAACGAAAGTTGACAATTATGGAACAGAAGAGCCAGTTAGTTTTTCATCGCAAGTCCACATCACACTCATTATTACGCTGACTAAACACAAGTTTGTTTAGAGCAAGATCAGGTATTTTTTTTTTTTTTGTTGTCTCGGAAATGCCTGGACATGTTGCTCTTTTACATCATGACAATAAAAAGTGTCAAGGTAGATGGCTAACATATCTGTATATTCATTCATAGGAAATGAGTAATATATATATATATATATATATATATATATATATATATATATATATATGGGTGTTATATGGTGTTAATGTGAGTATATGTGTGCGTATATGTGGACAGGTGTAGCATAACAATCTGACATACAAAAAGTAGTAACAGAGGGAGATCATCAAATTGTACCAGGAGAAGACCTGGGCTGACCAAGGAAAAATCAGGGTTTGCTTACGAACTGTAATGGCACCTCTTACACATGGACACACCCCCCTCTGTGGTACTCCAGTGGGTGTGCGTGTGATCCAATTATGTACTGAACACTGCCACTGAGTCGTGTGAAACCCACTTTGATACAATAATAATAAAAAAATCATTTTGACACCTGACTTTTATAAATATGTATCCAATCTGTCTGACATAAATTTAGTTTTTCTTTAATTACCGTCATTTTAGGTCATGGACCCACATCACTAGAGGACACACGAAGAGCGCCCTACATTCACACAATACAGACAGTACAAGTTCATTTATGATCGACATTCACCAAAAGAAAAGTATAATTCAATTTACTGTTGTGCTGAAGAAAATAGGATCTCGAGGCACTCATGCACCATGGAAAAGATTACCAACCCTGGGCTTTGTCAGCTAAAATTATGCTGTTTACTCACTTTTAAAGACTGTGTCCATTGCATTACTCTGTAACACTAAGATTCATTTTCATACGGTTTAGGGCCCTCTGTTCGTGTCTGTTGTTATCCATATAAAAGCCTTGCTATTGAAGAAATAGTTTATAAGCATAATAAAACTGTCTGAATCTTTCCCATCTTTATTACAATAATGGATTTATTTATTCCTCTGAATCATTCCTTTTCTTCTTTTAGGTTTCTGAAAGGCTCATCAGTGGCTTGACGTTCCATTTCCGAGTATTCGTCAATAACTTTGCAATTTCAGTCAGTTGCTGTGTTGATGTTGCAACAGGTACTGCATGTAGGAGCAGCAAGCTGTGTGTGTCTTCAGTATTACCATTGATATAACTGCACGATTCGCACACACTCTTGGCATACACTTAACAGAATTATGATAATTCATTAAGAAATGTCTAAGGTAACATCACATGTCTATAATCATTATCAGAGAGCACAGTTGATGATTTTACGATTATCAAGAAATTAAAAGTCTGGTCCCCTGCCAACTCACAACTCGTGTTGCCCTCGCATCACCTCCAAACATCTCACTATGCCATGCCCAGGTTTCCATAGATCATGATGTTTTCCTTTTTGAGAATATTAAGAACAGGTACAGAGGCACGAATGCATTATTGGTAACTTCGTAATTGTAGGCGCAAAGACATGAAACTGTGAGCTAAGGGCGGAACCTGAGCATTCGGAAAAGAAAAAAAAAAAATGCAGTTATGAAGATGTTTGGTGTTGTACAACTAATACTTATAAAAAATGCATGTACTGTCCCTTCAGCATGCTGGTTGTAGCAATAAATATGAAGTAGATTCTAAGCTGGTGAATATCCGAGGCTTAAAATGTCCGTACATCTTTCACATAGGTTAAGAATATTCGCATTTATTCCTCGTTAAGAATATTCGCATTTATTCCTCGATCACAATCATTCCAAATACTTTTGTACAAGACTGGAAAGTTTACTTTATATAAGAGGTCGCGTCTCCCCAGGAGGATCATCGAGAGGGAAGTGTGTTTCTAAAGGTCTTTGAGGAGGACCACCCTCCTCCTCCGCCTCCTCCTCCTCAAACACTTCATCGTCTCCTCTATCACAAACGTCATCCATGAGCGCCGTAGACTCCAAGCACCCGTCTTGTTCGGGACTCTGAGAGGTGTCTGATCTTCGTGACTGGTTGTGGATGCTGATGACAGATGGTCCGTAACAATTTTCTGTCGCCGTATCGCACAGCTTCGAAGGACAATCCGATTTATTCTCGGAGTTCGGCACTATGAGCGCTGGAGCTGCTAGGTTCGTGATATAGAGGAGTTCTGCATGTTGAGTGGTGCGGGGAAGATGCCCATCGGAGGGAAAGCGGGAGGGGCTCGTTTGCGAAGACGATTGAGGGAGCAAAGTGAGACTGACGCATTTCCCTCCGATTGGGAAGTCACGACTGAACGTGGGTGACTGATCATTGGCGTTGTGCACGTCCACGCACGGGCCAACCACCGACTCTTCCCCATCTGCATCTTTGACAACGCTGACCGAGTGAGAGGAAATGGTGCTCAGCTTACGTGGGATGAACGCCACGGTCAGTCCTCCCATGGGATAGCGTGGGTTTAAATAGTCTCTGGAGATCTCGTGTTCGTCCTCCTCGTAGCTCTCTTGTTCGTACACACAGGAGAGGTTGTCAGGGCGTTGGTGTAATGGACATGGTACATCACACTTCCCGACTAATGCCTTGCTAGGTATATACGTTTCACGCTCAATGGCAGCCTGCCTCTGCAGACGAGGCTTGATGCGGACTGCCGAGGTGGTAGGCGCTGATCGTTGGCCGGATATGCCAGACTGCTGCCTCACCAGCAGCGCCTGGTGGTGAGTAATCTGCCGTGCTGGAATTTGGGTGTGGCTCTCTCCTCGACGGTCTCTGAGAGAACCTAACCGTAAAGTTGGAGTTGCGTCCGTTTTACCCACACCCCGTGACCCGCTGCTGGATATATCAGACGAGACAGAAGACCTTGAGATGCGCCACGTCGATGTTGAGGCCGTGGTGGCCGAGGAATCATTGCGAGAGGAGGAGAGGTTGCTCTCCTGCGAGGGCTTACGGGACAGGTACCAAGAGTTGTGGCGACGGCGGTCAAGTATCCGCAAGGACATGGCCGCCTGGCCTCGACGCCAGGTTTCTGACCAGGAAGAACTGTAGGTCTCGCTTGAAACAGAAGTCTGTCGTTTAGACTTCAGTGCACTTCTAGACGGCTGGTAGCTAAAGTCGCCGGCCGAGTTCATTTCCTCAGTCTCTCTGTGGCAGAAAAGGTACTTTAGTGCTGATATACGCAAACGGTGGTGGAGTTTCTGTGTCTCTTGCGCTTTGTTCAGACAGCGACAAGACTTGTTATCCGGACGCGAGGAGTTGTCCAGCGCACTGTTGGTGTTGGCCGGAGTCTGGCGGTTACTAAAATTTGACGAGTGTCGACAGCGTCCGATCCCTCTCGTTACCCGAGACTCTTCAATAGTCTTGCACAACATTACACAGTCTTTCTTAAACTGTTTGGTTAAGAGAGCGTATAGAAATGGATTACAACAGGAATTAAATGGAAGGATGAAAACAGTGAACACTTTGGCCTCCTTTAACGATATCAACTGTAACCCAAAGGCGGCAGTTAGAGAAAAAAATGCTATTGGAGCCCAGCAGATAAAGTCTGTAAACACTAGAAGGGCCATTCTCTTGGCGATCCGCGAGTCGTTGCTGTTCCAAGCTTGAGACCCACGGATGGCGCAGTAGATCTTGAGGTAACAACCCATCAGGATGAGGAAGGCGATACCATTGATGAACATGAGGAACACCACGTATCCCAGGCCAGCGCCTTTCGTCTCAATGGGTAGGCACACGGCGAACTTGCGATAGTCCGAGACCCCAATGAGAGGCAGAAGAGCCATGGTGCAAGCGAAGAGCCAACCCAACACCATAATGTAGGCTGCATGACGGAGGGACAGCCGCTTGTTCAGGTGCATGGCGTGGGTGATGGCATAGTTACGTTCCATGGTGATGACAGTCAGAGTATAAACGGAGAGCTCACAGCTGAGCACCCCTAGGAAGCCCGCTACCTGGCACCCAGACGAGGTCTGCCACGGGATGGCGTACATGCGGAACTCTCCCAGCGTCGAGGCATCGACCACCGCCAGGAAACCTGAGGACAGGTATAAGGGAAGGAAGTTCTGCAATGATACAACTAAATCTCTGTTTTCCAGTTTGTGGTTTTCTCAGACTATCCCTAAGATGACATGTCACCATTTGCACTGAAAGTACGGACAGTAGTTCAACTCCGCATAATCACATCATGCGTACAAGAATTTAGTTGCACCGGCGGCCTCTACCAAATATTAACATAAAATTAATGATCAAAACGCCACTCTCTAACGATATCTCTTTATTAATAATGTTAACATGAAATTACTGATCAACAACACAGTTCTCTTACTATATCTCTTTACTGATAATGTTAACATGAAATTACTGATCAACAACGCAATTCTCTAACTTTATCTCTTAATAATGTTCAAGTTTCAAGTAAGTTCCATTACATTAAACAAATATATTTCCAGTTTAAAGTAACAAAAGTTCCTGATGCAAACTGCATGCAACTTGAATCTCTAATAAGTTCTACAAGAAGAAAAAAAAGATAACAATTTATATATAAAATGACCAGATGTAAGTTCAATCTATCTTCCCTGTATGGTGGTACGGGGTACCTCACTTACCCAGGTAGAGACCCATGAAGAAGTCAGCGAAGGCGAGGTTCGTGACGAGGAACCTGGGGACGTCCATCTTGGCTCTGGCAAACATGAGCACCACCACGACTGTTCCGTTGCCGAGGAGCGCCAAGAGGAACACGATCCACACCCCACACCGCAGCGTCCACCAGTCAAAGAGATCCTCGCACGGCATGAACGGTCCTGTTGAGGTATACAGACAGTCACCAGCTGATCACTCACTATCCACAACCCTACAGTCAGAAAGTCACCAGTTGAACACTCACTATCCACAACCCTACAGTCAGAAAGTCACCAGCTGAACACTCACAATCCACAACCCTACAAAGTCACCAGCTGAACACACACAATCCACAACCCTACAGTAAAAAAGTCACTAAGTAAGGTCACTGTATGTAAAATCACTGTACGTATGTATAAAGGTGTCTTAAATGATCAAGAAATGTCCCCAAGGCACAAGCAAACAGGTGTTTCATTATATTTGTATGGTCAACAGGTGTCTTCAATACATATAATAATAATAATATATATATATATATATATATATATATATATATATATATATATATATATATATATATATATATATATATATATTTATATATATTCAAAAGGTGTTTTCAACGAATATGTATGATCTTTAAGTATGTTATGTAATTCGAAGGAATCTATTCATACTGTCAGTCATACAGTCATTGTCCAGTCACTATCTGCAAGACAATTTTCATAACTCACATTCACAATAAATGTCCATCCACTCAATATCCACAGTCACAGTTCATTCAATAATTGCAAATTAGAAATAAATACTTCCACTTCGTTGTACTCTAAAATATGTAACAAAATCCAGTATACAGGGAGTCAATATCATGGTAACAATCAACACATTAATGAGCTAATTTAAAGGATTCTCAGTTTCTCTTGATCTGATATACAGTTTGAGCTTCAGGTTATTCCCATGACTGTATAATAACTAATTAGTGATACAACAATGTTGGAAACCATTCTCTTAATTCTCACGCCAGGAAATATAATCACAAACATTACGAGGTATAAAATAATTTTCCTAACGTTAGTTCTGGGAAGCATAATTACTCACAAAGACAGGGTAGTTTAAAAAGATTTTTACTTAAGTATAATTACTAAAAATATACGGCTTTGTTTAAATTAAATTCCCTAATGTTAACTCCAGTTAGTGTAATTACCAAGGTTGACAGTTCAAAAAATTTTCCCAATGTCATTTCCAGAAACAAATGACAAATAAAGGTTGGTGTTTAAAATAATTCTTCTACTGTTAACGCCAGGACGTATACAAGTACTAACAAAGACAAGGTAGTTAACAAAGTCTTTACACAGGTCATGCGTGGATGCTAGTGTCCTCTGGACGTGAGACTTTGGAATTTGTACTGGAAGCAGGAACGACTCGTGTCCTGGATCTGTTAAAACTCCTGGATTTGAAATTCAGCCCTGTATGATACAACACCACGGCCATGTGAAGCTCTGTGGCTTTGGCCCACTTCCCGTGTGAATATTGCTATTACCATACAACCTAAGGACTCCTTGTGCGGGAGCCCTTGCAGCTTCGAGGGTGCATTCCACATAGGTATGGAAATTACGTGCTCCTTTGGAGCGAAGTTCTCAACAAGACTGTGCTCCTTTCCGTCCCCTGACGATGCTATAGCCTCGACGTAGGTGGCCTCTTGCTCGCGGCATAACCACTTTGTACGTGGAGTCCAGGTAACACTTATGTATGTCTATCTATCTATTTACTAATTTGGACTTGGCTCTTCAGAGACTCGACTGAAGAAATTTCTGAAGCGTTTTACTGTCCTGATCCCGTTTGTCCTTTAGTGAGGATGCTTCGCTGGAGATTACTGAATTGTGGACGATATTTCAATCCTCGAGTTTACTTCACCAACTCAAGCTTCCTGCTTAACATTACGTGACGCTGGAGTTTACTTCATAAGTGCAATGGCAACCCTGGTTTACTTACGTATCTTTAGTTTACCAATGGCATACTGACCTGTCTAGTGACCTGATATAAATCTAGTTCAGTGATCCAGCTGTTGCTTACGATCTGAATAACTACCACTGACTTAGCTTTCAAGACAAATTCTTTTTTATTTCTTCTTAGCTTGTACCACGACGTAGCAAATGACTGGAGGCTCGTATACTAACCTGGTTCTGGCTTGCAGTCGACCTGGTGGCGTGGCATGGGCGGCAGGGTCTGGGTTGCGGCGGTGGCCTCTCCCAGGTCAAGCGAGGCAGTAGCCAGGTCGGTATTGGCTGGAGGGAAGTCAGCAGCCAAGTTAGCCCAAATGGCTGCAAAGTTTGTGCTCATTCCTGCTACAAACCGAAAACCAGAACGAAAAGAAAACCAGAATTACTACCTATACCCCTGACCTCTACAACTGACTTGAAGCAAATAACAATCGTGATTTGGGGGATTCTTCTTTTTGTGTTTGCCTTTCAGCTCTACTGAACTCATAAAAAAAGAAAAAGCATAATTTGCATGAGGCACCGATCGCTACTCATTAGCAAGATGCTACAGGCGAGCACTTTGTCGTAAATGTTTCACGAGTCTTTTTGAAGAAATCTTTTCATGAAGTTTTTCTATGATTTGCTACTTTGTATGTATTCAGTGTGATGTGTGGTGGTGATTACACATGTATAGTTACATTTCATTCAGTGTAACTGCACTGTAATCAGAAAAAAAACTGTAATAATGTATTTGTACATTACGGTGAGGGAATTCTACACTCGTCGAGCCGGAATGTGCATACATTTACGTTGGTTTGTATGGCTGTAACTATACACTGACGATGGCTAACTGGTACTGTACTTTTGGCAATGTATGGCCGACAGTTGGCATATGACTGACTGCGAATGTATAACTGACAGGATGTATGTAGGCCTGACAGTGACTGACAACATGGCTAGCCTGATGCAACTCGGGCCTCACGCTTGCAATGTCATGCTGCTGTCATGCAAAGGGAGTGCCTAGCTATGCCAGTCACCCCGCCAAAGGACTGGCCCACCACAGACTACCATAATAACCAAATCATAGAAAACTAACTAGTCCAAATAAGGGGGACACTGAAATTATACAAATAAGTGAAACTTTATGATAACATGCGTTCGTCTATATCTACTATAAAAGTTTCTCATCTGGTGTGTTCCTTTACACATATATTTCAACCATTAGCTACAAAAGGTATTGAAACTTTCGATAAATGAAACTGCATATTACGTAAAAGCCCTGCGTTCATTGCTCTACCTAAATACATTCTGGTTACAGGAAACATACATAAATTTGGTTACAACCATTTTCTATGCAAGCACGATTAATTCAGAAACTTCTAAACGAGGTTCGTCCAAATTAAAACTCGTAGTAATATACAGAAATAAAAGTATTTTCATATGTGAGCAAGAAAAATGTTTGATATTTTGTTGCACGTATTTTATAATATATAGTCATAGGCTTCCTTATGTAAAGATGTATCGAATATGTAAATCAAATGATGCGCAAGTGTCTGTGGATCTATGAATTGTCATTTAACACCTGATAATGATGGTGGTGAAAACTAATCGGTAGTGAATATATACAAGACCCTGGCAGTCACAATGTCTACAGTCCAACCACCTTTGGCAAAGCTGTATCATAGTCTCTTGACAATACTGAGGACAGTGTCGTCCAACAGTTCACTCCAAAGGAGTCGATCAGTTATCTGCTACTGGAAGAAGAGCAGCTTTGGGGCTACTGGAAAAGAAGTCCTGGAGCAACACCAAGGCTCCTTCAAGAAAGGGGTTCTAGAGCATTATATATATATATATATATATATATATATATATATATATATATATATATATATATATATATATATAATTACCCTGAGGCCTAGCATTAACCAGGAACTCCTTCTAGGAGCTCCTGCAGCCACATGGTTGCGCTACTTCAGTTAACAAGAAAATTATGGACTTCGGAGCGAGAGGGTCTGTGACGAGACTATACTTTCGTCATTTCTCGGTTCTGCAGCCACGCAAAAGCTGACTTTTCCTAGCAGTGACCTCAAGGAAACAGAGTCCGACAATATCCATATATTAGACTAATAAAACCATCATTTCTCTCTTAAAGCTACGTATATCAACTGCAATTGGTAGAACTTATCATTCTGGATCTCTGCGAAGTCAACGACACCTACATCAGGGATTATGCTAAAAAGTGTGGAATAATCTTCACATCCTTTATTACATCTCAGTTTTGAGCTACTCAGGGATTGCTATAGGAAGCTGTTATGTTCCTGACCCAGGCACTGTGTCCTGGAAATTGTATCCGAGTTCTGGAATGCGTCTTACAAGTCTAGAGCATTTCACAATGACTGCAAGTATATTCCGTGTTATAGGTTATATCGCAGAACTATGTAATAATTCCCTGCGGTCCTAATTATATACTTAAACTTTTATGTTAAATATTAGTTAAAATCCATCACAAGGTCCTGAGATATACCTATGCGCCTTGGAATGCATGTTGGAATTACGTAATACACCTGATCCCTCAAGCTGGAAACAGATCCTTACGACAAATATTAATCCTCTTAAATATCATTCACTTCTAGAGCGCACTGGAAACAGTACGTGTAAAGGATCTGTGATAAATTTCTGTTGTGTCCTTTATATCAAAGTACTAAACGTGTTGCAGAGCAATGAAGTAAGTAAAACACTCCTGAAGATCAATAAGAGATGCTTGTATTACACCTGATGGCCTTGGCACGTATCTTGGAATATTCATCAGAGTATCAAACTACATTTTCAAGTTTGCAAACATCTGACAGGTAGGAATATCATCACCTTGTGTCTTAGAGGTCCAGAATACATCAGATATCTTTGTGATATATATATATATATATATATATATATATATATATATATATATATATATATATATATATATATATCATAACCCTAGGATAACTCTGAATCCTTTAATGATATTACATCTCAATTCTGAGCAACTCAATGGATTGCTATAGGAAGCTGTTATGTTCTTGACCTAGGCACTGTGTCCTGGGAATTGTATCCGAGTTCATTGAGAGCCTCACCAAAAAGCTCTAAATCACAACTCAACTACCTGGAATACGTCTTTGATTCCTTTATACATCTTGAGGTTCGTCGTCGAACCCAGAAGACAACTTAGAGCTCTAAACTAAACCTTGAAGCCTCAGAATACACACATCACTCCCCTACTATACACCTCAGAACCCCTGCACCGAATTTCAGTTCCCCCAGAGTCAACTTACGCATGTCGGGCCAAACGCCGGAGACGTTCCAGATGGTGGGGTCCAGGTCCTCGAGACCGTCCATACCGAAAACCACTTCCTCGATGATCTGTGGTGCCTCCGTCTGGTCCTCCAGCCTTGAATGTCAGAGGCAGGGTAATGGTCGGTGAGAGGAGAGAGGGAAGAGGATACAGCAAAGGCCAGTGAGTAGGCCGGCAAGGAGAGGGATAGATAAGGGGAGAGAGGCATCTTAGGAAGGGGTGTTCATAAAAGTAAAAGGTCTGTGAGAAAAAGATGGAGGGAGGAAGAGGGTAGTTTAAAGGTGTGACAACAGGTGACATTTGCAAATGATGTCTCCTTTCCAAGTGAACTGCCTCAAAATATATCTTAGTAAATTGTACTGACTAGTTTGTGTTTTGGTGTGCTGCACCTCATACTGATGATTATTGTATACTTGATTTGCTGACAATGGCAAAGAAAATGTTAACTAACATCTCTATCATCATCGTTAAGGTTTCTCTGCCGCATGCTGAAAAGCTGTCCTCGAACACAGAACTCGCATAAAGTTAAACAGTAAAATGTCAAAGCATTACTGAAAGTGTTTAGCATCTCTGTAAAGGAACACCCCAAGGGTGGTAGCTGGGGGAAGGAAAAGCAGAGAGGAGACAGTAGAGCAGAAACAGAGCAAGTAGAAAGGGGAAGAGGCAGAAGAAGGAAACGAAGGAAAGAGAACGAGGAGGAGGAGGAGGAGGAGGAAGAATATGGAGAAAATATAAAAGGCAGAGGAGGGGAATGAGGAATAAATATAGGGAAACAAATGGAGAAAGATGGGAAAGAAGGATGGCGAGAGGAAGGGGAGAAGGCTGTAACAAAGGAAGTGGAATAAGACATGCAGGAGAGGAGGGAGACAGCGGAAGGGCAGAGGCGTAGAAAGGATGAAGAGAGGGAAAAGGAAAGAGGTAAAAGATGGGGATAGGCAGAAGAGTAACAGAGATTCAAAAATAAAAACGAAATCAAAGAAAATAAAGATGACCGAGAGGTTGATGAGTACGATGGAAGGAAGAGCAATGATGGCAACAGAGACCAAGCTATAAATAGAAAAAGATTAATTGACAGTCATTAGTAACATCAGCGGAGAAATCCCTTGGTACTCCAACGTCTGAAATTCACCAGGGGTATGTTGGACCCCAAAAGACCATTTGACCTGGACTTTGTGCTTCTTAATAACATTAAACAGATTCTGAACAAACTGGTAAAAACTGTAATTCATTTCCCTGAGTCAATTCACAGCAGAATAAGAGTAAAATATTGCCTACGTATGCCCTTGTTGGTAAAGACAATATGAAACTTACTATACAAATACTTTTCTTTTTGTATTTGGCAAAATTTTCAAGTGTTACACAGACACAATGAACATCAAACAGCCTTTTATTTCAACTGAAAATGGTCACATTTTACGGGGATCATGCGAGGCACCAGCAGAGTGAGTATGGACGATGAGAAATATGCATCTCATGCAGCCTTTGTGTCATGGACTTTGAACTGGAATAAAGAAAGAATGCCATAGAATATTAGTGGTTATGAAGTACGTCAAATCTATTTATCATTCCGCTTTTGGGTTTAGTTAAGATCAGTCTCTACCACACCTTACCCAAGGAAGGCATAAGTGATGAAGGAAGATGGTTGTAAAAGCTTCTCTGACTTACCTGAAGAAAGGATAGCAGTGAGAGGTGTAGGAGAATCACTGATCTGAGGGAGGACAGGAGAGCACTGGCAGGTGTAAGAGAGGGAGGTAAACCTCTCCGACCTACCTGAGGAACGGGCAGCAATGGTAGGCGTAGGAGAGGGTCAGGGTCCTGACCATAGGGAAGCTCTCGGGGCCTGGGAACACCCGTAAGTGACGGTTGTTGTGTACCTTGATGGACACGACGCGCTCCAAGCCTCGAGCAGGAAGTTCTGGGAAGCTGTTGTTGCCCAGGTTACTGCGTGGGTAGAAGAGGATCAGTAAAAGCGATACATAATGGGAAAAAAAGTTACTTTTCATTTTCTATACTTAAATTACTCTGGAATCCTTTAAAGCAATCTGCAAAACAACTAACTGTAAGCACTCTAATACCAATTACAAAAGCTTTTAATTCATCCAACTTTAAGGTCACAAACTTCTTGGCTGGAGGTTAAGATCATCGAGTCTATTGGATTACATTACAAAGTTAAACATGTCAGAATACTTTAGAACGTTCCAGCAGTAAACCCTTGTGTTGAGGTTCCTCTTTTTTACTTCAGGTAAAGAGCAGCAATATAAACAGGACTTATTCCTTAACTGACTCATCATCTACGAGAGAAAACTGAAACAAAACCTTCAGCTCAGGGATGGGATGGACCCTGGAAGCTTTCGCTTCGGTACCTTAATAAGAAATCTACAACTGGCTCTACAGTGCCCAAAATTTTCTTCACCTTTTCACTACTCTCATTGAGTTATTAGATGTAAAAGTCTTTGGATGAGGTAAAGCAACACAGGTATGGCAAGTCTAGTCTGCTGGATGCTTGTAGCCAGGTACAAGATTTCCCAAGGATGCTCACGTCGGTTGACAAGGCTATCACTGACGGGTATAAAAAGTCTACCAGGGGCGGGTGGTACCGTCAGGTCTGTCTCAGGGAAATGATAAATGAGATCTGTCTGTCTGGTTACATACGACTCAATCATGCCCGTCTCGGATGAAAGGAAAACAGAGGAAGAAGAAAGAGAAGGAAGAGCTCAATCAGAACTCCTCATGTGTTTGGTAGCCTGACTCTTAATGGCCGAAAGTTTATAGGGAAGAACAAGAGAAGGATTTGATCTGACTCTTAAAAGCAGAAACGTTATAGAGTGAAGGGAAAACGAGAGTGAGAAGAGAAAACCCAAGTCTCGCAGTTCGAGGGAAGGAGGAGGGCATCACAATGGTCTCGTTAACCAACGTGAGTAATGGTTGTGTTGTTAACTCACATGTCTTCCAGGCTGACCAGGGGAAGGAAGGCGTCAGGGTGGATGCTGGTGATGTGGTTCCCCTCCAACTGCCTGCAAGAGACAACTTCTTTACGACGGACTTCGCAACACAATCTTCAAAAACAATTTGCTGGATTACAGTTTCTTTTTTCACAGTAAGTGACATGGCAGGGACAAACCTTGTCCCAGTAATGGCCACCTCGGGTGAGAGGGATATTGGAGTAAAAATAAGAATGAATACGTATATGAATGTAGATACACTAAAAGTATATTTATATACCATTTTGCATAACTTACGATATCAAATATTGAATGGCAGCATTGATTCAAGACAAAGAGGTATAAAATTACATCTAGATGACACAGATGTTTACTGAGATCATATTGTGGGACTGTATGTTGGATCAAGAAGACTTGGACATTTTATTCTGGGAAGATGGTGTGGTTGCCAGGGTCGATGAATTGGAAGAGGATTCATCATATAAGACCAAAAGGACTGGAAGATGATTTCACAGCTCATTTACAGAGGGAGAAATAACGTCCCATTTCGAAGACCGTTAAGTTACAGGGGACTGAAATATAGCATGGGCTATACATGCCCCCAAGCCATGGCCGTATCAGGCGAAAGAAGACGTGGTAAAGAAAGAGAATGAGGAAATTACTCAAGGTCTCCTCTGGTGTTCCTTAACCTGACTCTTAAAAAAAGGAGGAGGGAGGGTTAATCAAGGAAGAGCCACTATTTCGTTGTTCCAGGGAAGAAGGTATCATAAAGGTCATTCCACTTGTGGCTTATCTCCACCCTGAAATAATGGGAAACAGCAGCCTGACGCGAGTGACGCCTTGGTGGCCAAGACACATGGAGGCAACTCAGGAAAGCAGTGGCCGGAATAATACAGGTCGAATAGGGATAGAGCAGCAACACCACAGCGTGTAGAGAGGGATGGTTTGCGAAAGGTGATGCCTGGAATATTAATGGGACGGAAGGCTCCTGATTCACTGTGGTTCATAAAGAGGTTTAGGAAGGATGTGGAAGAGGCTTAAATTCAAAACATCTGTCAAAACAGAGGAAGGGTAGACAATCTAGTTCACATGACCTGCGGAAAGGGATTTCAAGTATTACGTTTTTGACACGAGTTGGAGGGAAAGTGTAACGTTAGGAGAGAAGGAATGATCCAACTTACAAGACCTTAAGGCGGGAGTCAAAGCAGATTAGGAGGGATTAGGGGAAGGGCTCAACTTACAAGACCTGGAGTCTGTCGAGGCCGCGGAAGGTGTCATTGTGGATGGCAGAGATGCGGTTCCCCTGCAGCAAGAGGTCTTGCAGGTAGGAGAGGTTCCTGAAGGGCTTGGAACGAAAGGTGCTGATGTTGTTGTTGCTCAGGTCTCTGTAAGAGCCAGGAAAGTAAGTAAATATGTAAGTAATGCTGTCGATTGTTTGGTGTGTTGAAAAAAGAGACAATATACAAACATGTGATCTATGGGAATATTCACAATAGCTCTACATGATGGGAATTGTAAAATATGTATCATTTATTATATTTCTGTGGTTTTTATTGGTTTCTACGATTAATAAGTGGTAGACAGCTATTTCACGCGCGAGAATCAAAGCTAATGTAATGAGATGCCTGATGTGTAAAGTTATACTTAGCAAAAGCAGCAGGTTGCTTATTAAGATAAAGCAGCGTTGGCTAAAGTAGATATTCGCTTGGAATGTTGACGTATACCGGGATAATATAACAACCTGTCTTCCATGTGAGTATGCGCACAGCTAGACAAGCTGTCTTCCTTATGAATACATATGCAGTTTATGTGGATGGTTACCTAGCATGTAAAAGGACACCTGACTAATGCAGCTTGTGAAATACGAATGATTGCACCTATGTCTGTTATGGTACCACTGATCACAGTAACATGCCAAACATCCACAACTACCGGGCAGATGAGAAAACATTTCATGAAGTACGAGGCAGACTGCTTAATGATAGCAGTACATGTATTGTAGTCTGCAACTGAATTCAGATACAACAGTCCAAGAAATTGAGTTGAGTGTAATATAGACGCCTCAGAACAGAGGTTCCATTGTTAATATTAAAGGATGTATTGCATAAATGTACATAATTACATATACAAACATATGCGCATCCATACACACACATAAATCAAATGAATAATGCATGGCTATAATAACATATAAAGTAGTAATGGTGACGACACAGCATATCTCTCCAATATTTGCACAAAATGATTTCGTATGAACTTAATACGAAAACAGTATTGCAGTGGAACCTGCAACACTTAATGATAATTCCTAGAATCAATTACATGTAAAATTCTGGCTAGTTTACAGACTGCCTGGCATGTAAATGATATATGCAACAACCGAACCGACTGACGTGTTATCATTATTAATGTTTATCGTGGTACAGTTGCTTGACATGTGTTAAGGTATACCTGGCAAATATGGCTTTAAAATGTACTGGAACACAGGAACAGTGTTCAGGAGTCCTAAGAGCATTAAAATCCTCTTTGTAGTACTTAGGAGAGGATTAAAAAAGAAAAAAAAATCCTGTCGAGTACCGATTAATAGTCAAGTGTATAGTCAGTTTCATCTACTCGTTACTCACTAAGCTCAATATATCTCATCTCTTCTATTATCAAAAACCACCTCGAAAAGATTCCAATGGTCAGTTGTTAATGACACTTCTTTGCATTTCTATGCATCCCTTCAAAATTTGCTACCATCTCTCCTCTCTCCTAACCGAAAATTCTCTCTGAACCCAATTCATATTGAAGACTTTCAAACCGTAATTCAAATTAGTATTTAGAACTTAGATATTTGTTGACTAAGGTCACATCAAAGAAACACTACAGGAAAATTACTTGCTGGAACTGGTCGAGTGAATCTTTAAGAATAAAGAATATGAATTTTAAGAAGCCAAGCATTTGAGCGAAGACAAGCTGAAAACCCACGACACAAACTACGCCAAGAGATGTCAAAATATTCAGCGATGCTGATACGAGGAAGTGAGTATATTCATCACGTTATGCTAAACGTTTAACATGCTAAATACAATACAGTGATCCCAACAACCCATAAGCGATGGTCAAAGTGTTAATACTCGTTTGCTATGAAGAATGTGCGTGATGAACGCTTACAGGAAAAGAGGGATCAATATACTGCGTTTTTGGACGAGTAAAAAACAAAAGATAAGATGGCGTGAGGAGGATAAAATAATACGTGACAATTGCTCTACAGATGATTCAGAACCAGTTCATCCATCAAGATCAGTAAGGCACTACACCACATCTAACACTATGCTTTAAAAAGTAAATATAAAAGACTCGATACATTGCAAAAAGATACATCCACCCATCTTTCCTCGAGTATAGGTAAAGGAAAACGAAATGCGGGTAGACGCATTCTCACATTAGGCGGAGGTGATGACAGCGGTTGAGGTCGGGAAGGTCTCCGATGTCGTTCCTCTGAAGGTTCCTGTAGGAGAGAAGAGGGAGGCAAACATGTCATATAACTACACCAGGAGGTAAAGTCATTTCCTAAACATTGATACTTGAAATTTCAGAGCACAGATGCCAGGGCAAGGAAGCATCGTAAAATTCTCAGTGTGCAAAATAGGCTCTCAGTTCTATTACGTCGTGGATAAATACTGTTACATTTTGTAAACACGAGCATATGATCATATTTTTCCTGTCGAACCGGGAGGACGTTTAACTAAATCATCCTTCACGAGATGTAACGAGTCTCGATGTAGATAGAACGATACTGAAGATACACACATCAAGTTTTATTTTACTGTGGTCGACACGGCCATCTCGGGTTAAAAGATGAGATCATGATTATCTGATCAAGAAGATTATAGCGAGGATTAACTCAGGCTCTTCAGATATTGGTAGACCTGACTCTTAAAGGTGGAAAGCTTGTGGGAACGAGAGAAAGACGAAAGGAAGATTAGGATAGCCATCGATCTGCTATACGAGGAAAAGATGATGGCACCAACACATTTAGCCCTCCTGTGGCCGGTTTCCATAGAGATACTATGGTAAACAGCAGCCACATGCATGTAGCAGGTACAAGTTTTAGTAGCCTGTAACACAAGCAGACACCTCGTGCAGGTAGTGGCCGAAGAGATAGCAGGAGAACACGTGAGTAGGAATGAACTTCACGGTGGATGGAAAAGGATGGCTGATGATGGAATACATCAGGAAGAAAGGTCATGATTTCACCAAGGCAGACAGAAAGATGGAAGAGGTATCATCTTATGGAGCAGTATTCCATAGTGGGGTGAATGAAACCCCGGCAGATATGGAATACCAGGTCACAAGAGAAATAACTGCAGCACCTACATGACCATTCCAAGTTATTTTGGGGTAAGCGGATTTTGTGATGTTTATTACGTGTGGGGTGTCCAGGTTAGAGTGGAGGATGTGGTTATACCTATGATGTTTATGTTACTGCAGGTTTGAAGTGAAGTGCACAGAAATATAACAGCAGTAAATGAGTGGCATTAAAAAAAGGGATATAAGTAAGAAAGTGTGTTTTTGCGCAACAAAATTTAGTACACAGATAATATATATATATATATATATATATACAAAGGCAAAGGGGATAAGAGTGAGTGCTCAAATTACAGAGGTATGAGTTTGTTGAGTATTCCTGGTAAATTATATGGGAGGGTATTGATTGAGAGGGTGAAGGCATGTACAGAGCATCAGATTGGGGAAGAGCAGTGCGGTTTCAGAAGTGGTAGAGGATGTGTGGATCAGGTGTTTGCTTTGAAGAATGTATGTGAGAAATACTTAGAAAAGCAAATGGATTTGTATGTAGCATTTATGGATCTGGAGAAGGCATATGATAGAGTTGATAGAGATGCTCTGTGGAAGGTATTAAGAATATATGGTGTGGGAGGCAAGTTGTTAGAAGCAGTGAAGAGTTTTTATCGAGGATGTAAGGCATGTGTACGTGTAGGAAGAGAGGAAAGTGATTGGTTCTCAGTGAATGTAGGTTTGCGGCAGGGGTGTGTGATGTCTCCATGGTTGTTTAATTTGTTTATGGATGGGGTTGTAAAGGAGGTAAATGCAAGAGTCCTGGAAAGAGGGGCAAGTATGAAGTCTGTTGGGGATGAGAGAGCTTGGGAAGTGAGTCAATTGTTGTTCGCTGATGATACAGCGCTGGTGGCTGATTCATGTGAGAAACTGCAGAAGCTGGTGACTGAGTTTGGTAAAGTGTGTGGAAGAAGAAAGTTGAGAGTAAATGTGAATAAGAGCAAGGTTATTAGGTACAGTAGGGGTGAGGGTCAAGTCAATTGGGAGGTGAGTTTGAATGGAGAAAAACTGGAGGAAGTGAAGTGTTTTAGATATCTGGGAGTGGATCTGTCAGCGGATGGAACCATGGAAGCGGAAGTGGATCATAGGGTGGGGGAGGGGGCGAAAATTTTGGGAGCCTTGAAAAATGTGTGGAAGTCGAGAACATTATCTCGGAAAGCAAAAATGGGTATGTTTGAGGGAATAGTGGTTCCAACAATGCTGTATGGTTGCGAGGCGTGGGCTATGGATAGAGATGTGCGCAGGAGGATGGATGTGCTGGAAATGAGATGTTTGAGGACAATGTGTGGGGTGAGGTGGTTTGATCGAGTAAGTAACGTAAGGGTAAGAGAGATGTGTGGAAATAAAAAGAGCGTGGTCGAGAGAGCAGAAGAGGGTGTTTTGAAATGGTTTGGGCACATGGAGAGAATGAGTGAGGAGAGATTGACCAAGAGGATATATGTGTCGGAGGTGGAGGGAACGAGGAGAAGAGGGAGACCAAATTGGAGGTGGAAAGATGGAGTGAAAAAGATTTTGTGTGATCGGGGCCTGAACATGCAGGAGGGTGAAAGGAGGGCAAGAAATAGAGTGAATTGGAGTCATGTGGTATACAGGGGTTGACGTGCTGTCAGTGGATTGAAGCAAGGCATGTGAAGCGTCTGGGGTAAACCATGGAAAGCTGTGTAGGTATGTATATTTGCGTGTCTGGACGTGTGTATGTACATGTGTATGGGGGGGGGGGGGTTGGGCCATTTCTTTCGTCTGTTTCCTTGCGCTACCTCGCAAACGCGGGAGACAGCGACAAAGTATAAAAAAAAAAAAAAAAAAAAAAAATATATATATATATATATATATATATATATATATATATATATATGTGTGTGTGTGTGTGTGTGTGTGTGCGTGTATATACATATACTTTTTTCCCCATTATCTCTCACATGCACATCATCCCTTTCCTTTCTCTTTTCTGTCCTCTCCCTTTCCATCTCTCTCATCGCCTTCCTACTACAACCCTAAAGTACCTGTTATAGCCTGGCCCTTAAAGCTGAGGAATACATTATGCCCTCCCACTCTCCCTTGTAACCTGATTTCTTCCTTATGTCTATCCCATCTTTCCCCACCTCCCTTCTCAGCACCCACTGCCCAAGGTCCTCACAGGCTGCGGAGTCTAGGGATGGCGTTGCACAGGTCGGAGGGCACGGAGGTGAGGGAGGCGCGGTCTATCCTGATCATCTCGAGACTCCTGGTGCCGTTGAGGTCCGGAAACTCCTGCAGTTGCTTCGCCTCCTTCAGGATCCTGCCGGGAGAAACACATGTATATTTGGCATCCAGTTCTTTCCAACTCAGACCTCACTGGTGCTACCGTATGTACGAAGGCCGTGTTATACAGTAGGTAATATCTTAAGAGATCCTATCGAATATTCCGCATGTAAAATGATTCCGGGGATATAGCAACGAAATTCTCCACAGGTGATTTTGTGACATAAATCCACAGATAAACAGACTCACAGCTCGATAAACAGGTAGATTACCCCGAGAAAATAAATGCTACAGTTCTAAAATGTATAGAAAATTACAAACAGCTAACTAGCTAACTACACTGGAGGTAGAAAACGAGAAACAAACTGTGGAGGACTTACAGCTTAAAGAGTGCGGGGAGGTTAGAGAAGGCCCTGTGGTGGACGGTGAGGAGTGGATTGGCGTGGAGGTCCACCTCCTCCAACCGGGTCATCCCCGTCAGCGAGTCTTCTGCCACGTACGTTAGCCTGTTACTGGCCAGCAACCTGAGGGAGGAAGGGAGGGAGGACTGTGGTAGAACGTGCTCTCGAGTACATGCTATAGTGTACGAGTTTTAGTTTGACAACGTACAATGTGTGTTCCTTTGTTCACGTGACGTCATCAGCGAGGGCGTGTCATAAGGATGACACAGTGTTTATGTTGCTGTCGTATTGTACTGGGATGTGACGTGGGGCAACGCTGAGCCGAACGGCATGACCACTGAGCATGGCCGTTTGATCTGACTTTATAAAAGATCAGGTCAAAGACCAGGCCATCACATCCAAGGGTCATACCACCGTGCTCAAGGGTCGTATCGCCGTGCTCAAGGGTCGTACCTTCGCCGTGCACAAGGGTCGTACCTTCGTCGTGCTCAAGCAGTGAATCCTATAGACATCACAACCCCAACCGAACAGGCCAAGTCGATTCCCATGACTTTAGTTTCGAAGAGTTTCCACATTTAGTGCATCTACTGCAGTAAGCGCTGAATGTGAGTATAATTGAGTTTTTATAACCATGTCTCATGTTCTTCCCAAACACTCTTGCATGGCGTTGCACGTGTTGCAATTTCTGCTTTGTGTTTTAGCTTGCAGAGTAGACTACACTATTCAAGGCACAATGCACACCTGTGACATGTCAGAGATGAAATCATCATATCAGACTGCTTGAGAGAACATTTTATTCTACTCTGGTTAAAGCGATGCTTCGTAGTCTTTTCAACCTAATAAGTAGCAAGTAAAAATGAACTGGGTGATACTTACGTTAGAAGTTACTGGGAACACATGAGAAAATCGTAATAGAGTCACACTTATGTAAAACACTGCTCCCAAAGCAATGATTAATAATCATCAGCATGAACGGTGGCTTAAGGAAACCATAAACTTCAAAATATTTACAGAGGATATGCTCTTATGACGTTTGTCTCAAATAATTCCTTTCAAATACAAATTTCAAGGCCTTAAGAAATGAGAAGGAATGAATATGCAAATTCTTTACGATGAAGAAAATTAAGCCAGCTCCTCAGGCAGTTCAATGCTAGGCATGTATATATAATTTTCTCCTTTAATTTTCTTGTAAAAAAATGAAACATTAAACATTAAATTAAACATTAAACATTAACTTAAACATTAAAATATACCTTACCAAAGTTCATCTGAAAATAGTTTGATCCCTTGCATATAAGAGTAAAAATACGTTTTCTGTTTTTACCCTCAATGGGTATGTTTGAAGGAATAGTGGTTCCAACAATGTTGTATGGTTGCGAGGCGTGGGCTATGGATAGAGTTGTGCGCAGGAGGATGGATGTGCTGGAAATGAGATGTTTGAGGACAATGTGTGGTGTGAGGTGGTTTGATCGAGTGAGTAACGTAAGGGTAAGAGAGATGTGTGGAAATAAAAAGAGCGTGGTTGAGAGAGCAGAAGAGGGTGTTTTGAAGTGGTTTGGGCACATGGAGAGAATGAGTGAGGAAAGATTGACCAAGAGGATATATGTGTCGGAGGTGGAGGGAACGAGGAGAAGAGGGAGACCAAATTGGAGGTGGAAAGATGGAGTGAAAAAGATTTTGTGTGATCGGGGCCTGAACATGCAGGAGGAAGAAAGGAGGGCAAGGAATAGAGTGAATTGGAGCGATGTGGTATACCGGGGTTGACGTGCTGTCAGTGGATTGAATCAAGGCATGTGAAGCGTCTGGGGTAAGCCATGGAAAGCTGTGTAGGTATGTATATTTGCGTGTGTGGACGTATGTATATACATGTGTATGGGGGTGGGTTGGGCCATTTCTTTCGTCTGTTTCCTTGCGCTACCTCGCAAACGCGGGAGACAGCGACAAAGTATAATAAATAAAAAAAAAAAAATATATATATATATATATATATATATATATATATATATGAAATCTTGAGAGAGAGAGAGAGAGAGAGAGGACACTTGTGGTTGGTACTTACAGTTGCCGCAACTTTCGACAGCGAGACACGGCCGCCGGCACCTCCGTCAGTAGGTTGTTGCCCAGATCCCTGTTGAGCCAGGAAGCAGAAGTTAGTATCATATATATATATATATATATATATATATATATATATATATATATATATATATATATATATATATATATATATATATATATCAAAATGACGTTAAGAAGAGAATTATGCTTAATAATAATATTGCATTTACATAACCGCAAGGCTAAAACGTTTTAAAGTTAAGAGAAGTACAGGTTTCATAGAATATCATGACAAGTATGACTGAATGAGATATGAATGCGTGTTATGGATGATGGATAAGAACATGGCTTGCATGGCGTTCACTTGTGACAACTATGAACATGATAAATGACACTGAAAGTGACATGAGCACAATGATCACGAAAGTGTCATGACTATGAACACAACGATCAAGAAAGGCGAGAAAATTCCGTAGGTAATAATATCACTCACTTTGAGCAAGGAACAATACGCTGATGAGCATTATATATACGACTGTAACCAATGTGAGTATAGGCACCGTATGTACAAGATTACTCAACCTTCGAATATATATATATATATTTTTTTTTTGGCCAAAGTAACTATTGATGGTATTCCAATGTAATTGAGTTACCTTTCTGTAACACATTCATTATTCAGGACGAGTTCTTTTTTTTTCGCAATACAACACCGTTTTTCAGTTACAAAATCGACTGTTTATTGTTTTTCTAATCCAGCTTTACCAAGCCTTGTGTTTTTAATGATGTTAGTAATTTCTTGTTTCTTCTTCAGAGAAAGAAAATGGGGATCATTTTCAGAACGATATACGCTTATTCAAGAATGACTTAGAAAAAAGAAAAAAATATTGAGATTGATCAACAATGTTTCAGCGCCGAACGCTACAGCACAAGTATATCATTAGTACTCTAGTTTCACAACTGCATTTCTGTTAACGAAATCACCCGGCCAATCACCACACCGATTTACCGGAATTATCACATTATTATCATAAATGATAAAGAGAAGGCACTCTCCATATGACCTATTATTACGGGAAAACTTATCCCTTATATAACTCTATAAATAATGACCACAGTGGGTCCTTAATACGACTGAATATTCAGGGGGGAGTTCCCAAAGGGCTTCATCCCCTGGGTCCGTTCCACAAGGGCTTCGTCTCGGACCATAGGGAAGGGCTTCTTCAGGCAGCTCCTCTAAACTCCTTTACCGTCCTCTCTCTCTCTCTCTCTCTCTCTCTCTCTCTCTCTCTCTCTCTCTCTCTCTCCAGTACACTGCTGAGCATCGAGGCTTCGATTCCTTATCTAGCTATGTGAACCTGTTAACACAGGGTCCTTCATCCGCGCCTGGTGATCATGACGACAGTGAACATGAGTAGTTTGGTGACTATGAGCACTGTGAATATGACTGGTAAGGACAAGGAAACACCATTAACAACAGCGCCAGTGTCTACTGTCTTGATCACTGTAGATATGACGAGTGAGACTATGACCTGAATATGACAAATGAGTACACTGACGACTGGGAACTTTCCCTGAGGGAAAGTGACCACTGTTGATATGAATGGTGAGAACATGATCACTGTGCAGTAAACTGAAGAGGAAATTGACGACTGTCCACTGGAGTGAACATGAACCTCGGGAACATGAAATCTATGAACGATACTGAGAAGATAATTACTGATTATCATGGAACGATGAGATTGAAACTACTTTGAACCACTTTTAAGAAAGTGGCCACTTAGATCATGAGCACTGTTATGAATAAATAGAATATAACCACTACGAACAAGACCATTCTGAACATAATGAGAACATGAAACTCTCAACTTGATCAATGAAAATGTGGCAAATAAGCATTGTGAAAATGACAGCTATGATCATGAGCACTTTTTTCTTTTAGAAACGTAACCATTGCTAATATTAGCACTGCAAACATGATTATGATAGAACGAACTAATGAACTAATTCAAACAGAGACTCCTGTGAACATGATTAATACAAACGCGACAAATGTGAACATGATTAATACGAACGCGACAAATGTGAACATGATTAATGCGAACGCGACAAATGTGAACATGAGCAATACGAACGCGACAAATGTGAACATGATTAATGCGAACGCGACAAATGTGAACATGATCAATACGAACGCGACAAATGTGAACATGATTAATGCGAACGCGACTACTGTGAACATGATTAATACGAACGCGACAAATGTGAACATGATTAATACGAACGCGACTACTGTGAACATGATTAATACGAACGCGCCAAATGTGAACATAAATACCATGATTTTAATGAGTGTATAAAGTCTCTCTGACTATGATGAAGAAGTAATCACTCACGGGAACATAATCAACTGCAACAAGATCAATCTGCATATGAGTAATCAGAATGATCATCGCCATACACGACCCATCAAAACATGAGCCTATGACAACAAGACATGTAAACATGACCGGTGAGAACATGAGAACAAGACCACTTTGAACATGAACACTATGAATATAACCAGTGAACACCAAGACCAAAAATATGAACATACCCAATTTAAAACACGAATTTGCAACCCTGACTATAACTTACAGTACTTCCAGGTTGCGAAGCCTAGCGAGCGCTCTGGGTTCCACCACAGAGATCCTGTTCTGGTGGAGGGACCTGAAAGGAAAAGAAGCTCGTTACATATCTATCGATCAGTCTATCTATCTATCTGTGTCTATGGATGAGGAGGCAGAGGAACATCTGAATGACTGCGCAAATGATAACGAGGACTTGCATTACCAAAGACTAGCTGTATTGCCAGTCCTTTTCAGAAGTACCTTCGGCTCTACAACACTTCCACTGGGTCTCGAATTTCAGGACCCAGCACTTTAGTTTTAAGCACTTTATAAGTAGCAGAATGTCCTTGTAAGTATTAGTGAGATCTGTACGCACCCTTGGTTATCATATCTATGATATACACATACCACTCATGATGGCTGTTGCTGAAGTGATGCCTGTAGAACAGGGAGCGTGCGAGAACTTATTAGATTAGTAGGCTGTTGACATCAGCCGCTGCCCAGGGTGGTACCACCGTCCTAACTGAGGAGTGTGAATGTGGTGCCCGGAACTGTCTCACACCCTTCAAGTCAGGGTTGCTGGTCTTACTCTACCTCATCAAAATGGGACTGCTGAGCAAGTCCTGCCATCTTCCTTTTACAAGCACCATACACGAAGTCAAACCTCACTTATTATTTTCTTTACATAAGTTCTGCCATTCTGTCCTGTCTGCACAATCATTTTCAAGTACGATCATGACCGAGTTCAACAAAGCTATGAGCCCTACTCCCTGGCATCATGGGGCGCTAAGAATCCCCGGGTTCCCACTTGACTCTACTGCCAATGAGGGAAGGCTCAGACAGTATAGCAGTACCGACCCTTCCCACACAACCTTTCCCTCTCTGATATCTCTGCCTCTTTTTCTGTTCGTGGTCTCTCCAGTAACTACGCTTCTGTTGAACACAATATGTCTATTCACCTCTCCTAATTTCTTACTTCTCTCTGGGACCCAATTGTCTTATGATATTCGCACTAGTCCCTTTTTCATGTCTACTATAACCTCCATCCATGACTCCGGTTCAGAGGTTGTGTCTGTGCTTATTCCAATATCACCATACATGTTGAACGCCTCGAGGACCCTGAGATCCCAAACTTTAAAGTTATCTGGATCAAGGTCTGTCTCTCATCTACCACACTTTTCCTTTATTTCGCTTATTGCTTTCATACCCTGAGATCCCAAACTTTAAAGTTATCTGGATCAAGGTCTGTCTCTCATCTACCACACTTTTCCTTTATTTCGCTTATTGCTTTCATATTTCTACATATATCTTTCTTCGGCGGGGTGTAAGAAATCTGGATGAGTTCGGGGCCTCCGAGACCCAGTTTCTGTCCGTCTCTCTTTCAAAGGTGCCTTACGGCTTTCCTCTTTCTTTTGACGGTTCTGTGGAACCGTCTCTCGACTCTGTGAACATATGCTTGGTGTTGCTGTAGCATCCACTCCGTCTTGGAAGCCCCACATTGCGGAAATAACTGGGTCTGACTCTAAGAAACTGGGAGTTCTGTTTAGACGTCAGGGTTTATTTTCGAATTCGTGCACCCTTCATGCAGGGGATTGCTCCATCCGTATGAGGAATGCTGTTCTCACATCTGGGTGGCTTCAGCTCCGTAACCTTGCTTAACAAAGGTGAGTCGAGGGAGGTCGGGCGGTCTGAGGTTTTTCTTGTTACGGGACGTATGGCTGCGTCCTACGTAGCTAATATCCTCATCATCCACTCATTTCACTTAGCGCCACATCGTCACAATCAGTCTTCACCATCGAACTGTGTTTTTTCAGCTTTTTCATTATGAACTCTTTCATCCCGGAGCTTCTGTATCGGTGACCCTCTCTTCCTCATCACATCAAACTCAAAGTTGATGAAGGTAGAGCGTCCTCGAAGACCCTCCAGATAATATTCCGCCACTCCCAAACGTCCCCACAGTAGGAGGTTCCCGACTCGAACCGTGACGGGTTCTTTCGACAGACCACCCTCTTGGTTAATAGCATTCTCAGGATCTGGCGAGAAATTCTCCGCTGGATTCCAGGCGATCATCCGCCTCTCTTTGGAAAGCAATTATCAGATACGCAAAAGGTCTAATTTGGGACATATCTTAGGTCGGAGGGATGGAAGAAAGACTGAGGAGAAATCTAGATGTGGGACGATAAAGTTGGGGGGGGGAGGCTAAAAATGAGGAAATACTTATAGATAAGCCAAAGAGATATATCAAAACCAGAAGGGAACAAAAGCTACTTAAAAAGTATAAGGAAATATCTAAGATAAAGGTTGAATAAATAAGATTGATCTGACCACGAATAAAAGGAGACAGGATGAAAAAGAATTTGAACGAGCGATAAGGAAATAAAAAGAAAAAAATCGAAGGAAAATGTTAGAAGTTAAACCATCGGAAAAGAGGAATTAACAATGGTGTAGAGTAAGGAAAGATGACTTTGACTTAGCACTAGGGAGGGAAGGATAAATAGATATATAGATAGATAGATAGGTAGAGAGATAGATAAATAGACAGATAGATAGATAGATAGATAGATAGATAGATAGAGAGAGAGAGAGAGAGAGAGAGAGAGAGAGAGAGAGAGAGAGAGAGAGAGAGAGAGAGAGAGACTTCCTGCATTATGAACAGTACATCAGGTACTCTCCAGTGCTGCCGTCACTGTCGTCCTCGGCACCATTGCCACTACTACAGCCTCGCCAATCAAGCAAACAGGAAACCTGGTTGTCTTTTCCTTCCACTCCGCCTGTGCTGAGTAAGTCGTGACAGACGAGGAATCTGATAAATTCATCACAGGACGGGAACTTAATTAAACGGACAGAGATAATGGACGGCCAAGCGAATTCCCAGGAATTTAAAAGTACGTCAACGAAAACTAATTACAGAACTTACGAGGAGAGAAAATTTAATATCATCTGAAGTTGGATTTGAAATTTAATCTGGTAAGGACTAGAGATTACCAACTCTTTATAACCAAAAGTATAAATGATTAGGAACTGAAGCAGATTCTGTCTTGTTGTCAGTTTGTTTCATTTATACTATATATATATATATATATATATATATATATATATATATATATATATATATATATATATATATATATATATATATTCCTATGAGTCCACGGGGAAAATGAAACACGAAAAGTTCCCAAGTGCACTTTCGTGTAACAATCACATCATCAGGGGAGACACAAGAGAGGAATATAACAATCAGTTGATATACATCGAAGAGACGAAGCTAGGACGCCATTTGGTAAACATGTGTTTCATTTTCCCCGTGGACTCATAGGAATATCTTGATCATGCGCAAAATTGTGATCCTTTCCAATATATATATATATATATATATATATATATATATATATATATATATATATAATCTTGATATTATGGCATGTATCACAGGTATGTATACCATTTAGTTTTCTTACGCCGTAAACCTGCGTTTCTTTCCCTCTGTTAACCATCATGCTATCAGAGAAGAAGAAGAAGAAGAGGAGGAGGAGGAGGAGGAGGGAGTATCTTAGCATTGCGAAACTTCCTGTGGATCCGTAAGTAACAATCACGTAGAGCAGTTGCATCACTCACCCCAATACCGCGCCACTGTCTCTACCAATCACCTTAAAAACGCTGAGTGCCAATTCAACTTCCCCATTTGCTGTTAACCAACATCGTCGAATGAAAAGGTCATCCCCGTTTTTTTATTCTGTTTATTTGCATTGAAAGGCACCAGTCGGGGGCAATATATCAAATGGGTCGTAATAAGTCTGAAAGAAGAATAGAAATGGGGAAGAAAAAACGTTAAGGCAAGGAAATTCTCCAGCACTTTGAAGAGCTTGAATATATTTATAGTACGGTCTGGGCGATCAAAAATATATACTTAGAGTGAGCGAAAAGGAAATGGAAAGAAAGAATTGGAAATGTAGAGAGTTTATGCGGAGATAAGACGTTATGAACAGTGTGGCAGACTGATTCTAATGCGATGAAATTCCTGACATGGTATGCGTAAGATGGTTCCGGCCACCACTTCAGCACTCCTCAGTCAGGAAGACAGGGAGGGCTACCCTGGACGGCTTCTGTCCACAACCTCCTGACACGGAGGGGGTTGAGCTGGCTCCGGGCATCGCTTCAACCCTCCTCAATCGAGACGGTAGCACTACCCTTAACACACCAGGAAGGCTGCCGATCACCGGTCCATATATGCCACTACTTAGCAGTCTATACGCGTGAGGTACGACGAGGTCACTCGCTGCTACTTACAGAATCAGGAGGTTGTGTAGGCCGTGCAGGTCGCTCTCCCTCAGCGACGTCAGCTGGTTGTGGGCGACGTTGCTGCCGGCAAGACCAACACCAGTTAGCATACAAACACAGGAGAGCAACGCAATGGTAACAGGGACATATTAAGAATGGCATACCGTAAGTGAAACGCAGTCGACATTTGGAATTAGTTTATATATTATATATATATATATATATATAATGCAAAGTGATTAAATAAATTCGACTAGAGTTTCCCTTAACATTAAATACAATAAACCTTCAATATTCTGAATATTTCAAGCAATAAGATTGACTAAAAACTTCATACAATTACTAAATTAAGATAATTTAGTGTCATACACGCACACACACACACACACATATATATATATATATATATATATATATATATATATATATATGTGTGTGTGTGTGTGTGTGTGTGTGTGTGTGTTGATAACAACGAGGAAAAATAACACAAGTCCCCACTGTGTATATTAAATCTTCAGGAGTCACTTAGAAGTCAGGGAGACGATTCAATTAATTCAATACATACATACATATATAAATAAATAAATAACTGTATATATATATATATATATATATATATATATATATATATATATATATATATATATATATATATATATATATATATGAGAGGTGGAGCTGAGTTGCCCTTTGTACACATGTAATTGTGGCTTGTGGTTTTTAGGTCTGGCAGCACGGCTGTCATAAAATCTTATACAGTCAAGTCAGATGAAACTGTTTACAAAGTATGCGTTTGACAAAGCTGTCCAATATATATATATATATATATATATATATATATATATATATATATATATATATATATATATATATATATATATAAATATTCATGTTACAACTCTTTATGTATATAATAGCGAAAGATTCAATGATATTTCTCCTGGTCAAAAAAAAAAAAAAAGCCCTTAGTGATAATTTTACTGTAGATCCCTACCTACTCTCAACCTTTAATGCGAATATAGTTTTCAGCAATGACAATACAATCAAGAATATCTTAAAGAATATCTTCATCAAAAGCCCACCGGAATCAAGCCCACCGGAAAATTCTGCAGGCTGCGTTAATAGAATACCTTGTGAAAGCTGTAATATGTCTTGTGTCAGGCAGACTTGCAAGGATCTCTTTGTTGGACTTAAGCAATATTGATATTGTATAAGAACAGAACAGGTTTCTAACGCCTTTTTATTCACGTTTGACATGATCACCAATGTACTGATTGGATAAGCGCTGCTGTTATAACCTGTAACACTCCTTCATCAAAAGAAATATCATTGAGTCTTCCCTAATCAAACATCAGAAGGTCTATATATATACTGGACAGCTTTGTCGTAAGAAAAATCTGTAAACGTTTTCATCTGTCTTGACCGCATAATAAAATTTTATGACAACCGCGCTGCCAGACCTGAGAATCATAAGCCACAGTCACATATGTATAAGGAGGGTTCCTCACTTCCACTCCCCGCACGTGTATATATATATATATATATATATATATATATATATATATATATATATATATATATATATATATCCTTGGGGATAGGGGAGAAAGAATACTTCCCACGTATTCCCTGCGTGTCGTAGAAGGCGACTAAAAGAGGAGGGAGAGGGGGGCTGGCAATCCTCTCCTCACTTTTTTTTTTTCCAAAAGAAGGAACAGAGAAGGGGGCCAAGAGAGGATATTCTCTCTAAGGCTCAGTCCTCTGTTCCTAACGCTACCTCGCTAACGCAGGAAATGGCGAATATGTATGAAAAAAGTATATATATATATATATATATATATATATATATATATATATATATATATATATATATATATATTTTTTTTTTTTTTTTTATACTTTGTCGCTGTCTCCCGCGTTTGCGAGGTAGCGCAAGGAAACAGACGAAAGAAATGGCCCCCCCCCCCCCCCCCATACACATGTACATACACACGTCCACACACGCAAATATACATACCTACACAGCTTTCCATGGTTTACCCCAGACGCTTCACATGCCCTGATTCAATCCACTGACAGCACGTCAAACCCTGTATACCACATCGCTCCAATTCACTCTATTCCTTGCCCTCCTTTCACCCTCCTGCATGTTCAGGCCCCGATCACTCAAAATCTTTTTCACTCCATCTTTCCACCTCCAATTTGGTCTCCCTCTTCTCCTCGTTCCCTCCACCTCCGACACATATATCCTCTTGGTCAATCTTTCCTCACTCATTCTCTCCATGTGCCCAAACCATTTCAAAACACCCTCTTCTGCTCTCTCAACCACGCTCTTTTTATTTCCACACATCTCTCTTACCCTTACGTTACTTACTCGATCAAACCACCTCACACCACACATATATATATATATATATATATATATATATATATATATATATATATTGACAGTGCTTGAATCTTCTACTTTAGCTCTAAAGTCTCCCTGAAGATGCATATACATGAAAGTGCATTCGGGACTTACCGTGTTTCAAATTTCATGGCTGTTAGGAAACAATCATGTTCATCACTGAGACCTTATTGCAAGAATATATATATATATATATATATATATATATATATATATATATATATATAGAGAGAGAGAGAGAGAGAGAGAGAGAGAGAGAGAGAGAGAGAGTGAGAGAGTGAATTCATAGAGGCATGTCGTAGGGGAACCCTCCAACTTAAAAGATATTCAATTATGGAAGTAACTTTTTACAATTTGCCGGGTAGAAAGTACTTCCTTGAAGACCTCTTTTACATAACATTAAACCTTTCAAGTCTTGAATACCATGAGGGAAACGCTTCCAAAAGTGGGTAAAGTTGGGGGCTGGAGTTTCATAACATCCCCTCTTTTCCAGTGGGTACCTCTTTGAAGTCATAGAAAAAGGGAATAATAACCTTTTTTCTTTTTCTTTGCAAACGTAGTGCTTTTTCCATATGTGTGTGTGTGTGTGAGAGAGAGAGGGGCATGGTTTGGTGGGGCTTTTGCTCAAGGTTTTAATACGTACAGACACCTAAGGCCGTGTAGGGAGGAGAGGAAGGGCGGGAAGGAAGCGAAGGCGTTCATCTCCAGGGAGAGCTCCCTCAGACTTTCGGGTAGAGAGCCGCCTACGAGCCCGGAGAGCCTGTTGTCGTCCAGCATCCTGACGGAGGGAGGAACTGTGTTAGCAGCGGTGGTGGTGGTGGTGGTGAGGGAAAGACGGGCGGAGGAAGATGGAGGGAGAAACAATGGATGGTAACGGAAGAAAACGGGGGTGAATGACGGATCGAGACAAGGGGCGGTAGAAGGAGAAGACAGGGGGTAGTGGACGGAGGTAGACAGAGGGTAGTACACAGAGGGAGACAGAGGCTGATAGACGTAGGAAGAAAGGGGGTAGTAGACGTAAGGAGAAAGTGGGTGGTAAACGGAGTGACACATAGGGTGGTAGACAGTGGGAGACAGGGAGGGACACGAGGTGGTAGATGGAACAGACAGTGGACGGTAGAGGGAAAGACACAGAGTGGCAGATGAAGAAAGATAAACAGTGTTGTGGATGGAGGAGTAACATTAAGTTACTGATGGCAAATGTTACACTGGAAATAAAACACACCATTACAATACTGTGTTGAAATTATATAACACATAATGTGTGCATGTGTTAAGATTCGATAGGCTTGGCATGGGCAATGTCAATAAAACAACTCGTTCTCGGGTGTGCCACTAATGGCACAGGTAGGGTGTGTGTCTGTGTGTGCTCAAGGATGCCTCGTGAGAAAAGGGAGGTCCGTGTGTAACTGCAGTGCAACGTGCTCTTTAAGGTAGCTGTGTGTCGTGCAAATATTATGAATTATTTCCAACTTAAAAAATATAATTTCATATATATCAATTTTTTTTATCTGAGGAATCTGTGTGAAAGGTGATAAAACTTTACTATGCTATTATAATTCCAGTTTTAAGTTTAACCTGCAAAGAACGTTTGCTTATTTTGCCAGGTTATAACGTTGCACAAACCTTAGTAATGTCATTTAATGCCATGAGTTATCTACCTCATATGATCAGATCCGCTCGCCTGACTGGCCCTTGAAATTGAACGACATTCGAAGGCGTATTAAGGTGTAGGGTTGAGTGACGAGAGGTGCTCGCCTTAGGGCTAAATATTTTGGGAACCCTGAAATTGTGATCCAACTTTTCATAAATTATCATTACTTTTACGGTTGGCTTTTGAGCTGCCTTCACCATAGAATATGATCAAAGAACCTGTATCCATTTGGTGAAACTAGCTGAAGTACCTGGCGTTTTATAAAGGGAAAAATAATAATTTTTCTTTTCATAAAACAGCTTTAGATCAATTTGCAATGAGGTCTCTGTTGGCGTTTAGGGCCAGGCTCTGGTACCCGTGCATCCTATCTGATCGTGAGGCACCTTTATCCTAAGCCAGACTAATCAGTCGCCTATTCTAAATCAATGCGGTGAAACTAAGTGTAATCTATATGCCTTTTCAAGATAGGCCTTGAGTGGCCCAAAGACAGCCTTCAAGGCCACACCGTGCGATAGGTTTGAAAACTTTGCACAGTTTCTCAAGTACCTACATCCAAAGTTTGGGGGCCTTTAGGTCTTACGGTTCAGCGTGAAAGAACGACAGAAACGTACTTACAGACACACAGAAACCTCGAGGTCAACGTGCCTCGCACAGATTCTGAAGTACATAAACTCATAATTTGGAGCCATTAAGTGCTACCGTTCGGCCGTCTTTCAGTAACGAAAAAAAAATAAGAAAAAATAATACATTACACTACCGGATTTTTGGCCCCAAGACTTCCTAGAATCCTTAAAACACCACAAACAATATTCTATCCTGATCTTAATTGTTTGAAATGAAACATACTGAAGCAAAAAACCCTTTGTAGATTGAAGCATATTTGCATATGCACAAATATGCAACGAAATGAACTTGCAGGTTGCTACAGTGTCAAAAATCTCAATAGTAATTAGGCATCACAAGTAATAACGCAAAGGGAACTTAAGCACCAAGAGAAATACGTCACATCGAGTAAAGGTACAAAGAAAACGATGGCAGTTAACTTACAAAACTTCCAGGGGTAACTTGTGTAGAGCTCTGCGGGCGACCATCTCAATCTTATTGCCCGAAAGGATTCTGCAAAAATAACACTAAAATCATTCGCTCTTTTTCCACTCATGACATTCATTATTGTTCACCTTCATGCCACTGAGACTCCTTATCATAATATAAGCCAATAAAGTCTCATCCCATCCACCCACATTTTTGAACTCTCAAGAAATTCGAGTATCTTTATATCTGAACACAATTATTGCACTCATGAAAAAGTTTACATATATATGGAAAGAATTGTTAGACAAATAGTGAAAAAAACTAATACGACATAATAATCATGCATTAACTAACTAATAAATGATACACATATATTCAAAACGGTGTCTGTGAAACTAAAAATCCTCGTAGACGAATGTTACCATAGCCTCAAGGAGACACACACATACAAAATCGACTGTACACAACAGCATTCATAAACACAGACACACTACAAAGAATGGGTACCCACAGGGTCTGGAGGGCGGTGTAGTGGCTAAAGGCATGGTCTGGAAGTTCCATTATTTCATTGTTGCTCAAATCCCTGAAACAAAGAAAGGTAGATTTGCTACACAATGCACCGCTTTCAAGTAACGCTTACAGATGATAAAATGGTGGAGAAATAACATCTGAATACAGAATTAGACATTTATTCATACTCACAAAAGACTATATATATATATATATATATATATATATATATATATATATATATATATATATATATATATACATAACACGATAAGTTCCCAAGTGCACTTTCGGGTAATGATCACATCACCAAGGGAGATACAAGAAGGAAATATACCAAATCACTTGACATACAACGAAGAGACGTAGTTAGGACGCTATTTGGTAAACAAGTGACTACCCGAAAATATATAAAAGATGGACCCACAGTTTACCTAACTGTTGAAAATTCTCTCTCTCCCTCCACCCTATTTCTTGTCACATCAGCACCTCACCACACAGAGCGGATTCTGCTCCCCTTTCGATGGCGAAGAAAATGCTGAATCACACTTCCATACATATTTTCCCTTTCTAGGATATTCCCCTACGTGTCCACAGGTTCTCTCTTACATTCAACACTCTAGCGAACGACGCCATAACGTTGGTGACTGTTTTACCGAACTTCTAGTGAAGAACTAGTCTGTTTTTGGTCCATAAATCAGGCACTTGGTATTCTACGTAAGGGAAAGAACACAGAACACGCACAAGACGAGGATAAACATTTCATCAAATATTTTGCTCTGTTGAATTTGCTGTACTTGGTTGAGGACAGGTCACTGAATTAATAGCGTCATAAATTCTTAGAGAAGGGCGTTTTTTTCCCCTCAGGTTATGAGCAGAGAGCAAACCCCAACATCTAATTGGTTCCAAGATCCTTAAGGTATGCCAATTAGTCTGAGCTATTTGTTTTTAATTCTGGTCTGCCTCGACACTCTTCTCCTAGCAAGACAAAATTCCACCAAGGTCCAAAATTTTTGACACCAATTACTTGAAAAGGAGAGAGGAACTCACTCAATTTCAACCATGATTCCTTCATCTTAATGAACTCTTCAAACACACTTGACAATAAACTTTAAATATTCTGTTCTTGCACTGTGTTTACGTTTATAACTTTTACGAATTATTTTTTTTTTTTATATTCAACAAGACAACAAATGATTATATTACCATCCGTAAACAAGCATACCTCAAATACCCTTAGCACATATTCTTATACATATATAATTCTCATAATGTAACAGTTCCTATATTTTTCGAAGCTAATATTAGAGACTCAATATTATGCCAGAAGGACAAGAAGAGTTTTGTAAAAAGTTATCTTAAATGTATTTTGTATATACTTACGTAAAATGTACTAGTTTTCAGCTCCTTCCCCATTTCCTTTTCGTTTTATCCTCTTTCATAAAATTTATGCAACGATTTATTTGCAATCACAGGAATCAAGTTCTGCACTTGTTTGATGTAATTTGTAACTCTGTACATTAATGTATCACATAATAATTCACATTAAAACGGCCACACAGAAAATGTTGAATTTACCATCGCTAACTGTTTCCATTTATAATTTAGCTTATTTTTCCCCTGGCATTATAATTGGAATTACGGAAATGAGGAATTTTTTTTCTTTGTTTAACTTAATAGAAGCTCCTCACCACAGATCTGCATATTTCATCAAATAATTCGACTGCTGAAACAATATCATCAGTGTAATAGGACAGTGCTATTAATTTTCCGAGTCGGTAATTCCATTATTCTGCTCGGCAATTTTTAACTCCTATTTCCTTTTATATATATATATATATATATATATATATATATATATATATATATATATATATATATATATATATATATAAGGGCATCATAAACGGCTTTGAAGATTACAAAATAAATTGGGACCATCCACTTGCATGCAGTCTACGTTGCTTCGAAATGATGAATATGCCATACTGTTTTTCATAATTGTCATGAACTGTGAAAATAATTCGCTTCTGTCTCTACTGTTCACTTTACCACGTCATGCATACATGATCGCTCGTATGGACAAATACTCAGGCAGACTTAGGTTGGGGTGTATGCGTGTATACACATATAAGAATAAACACACGGTACATATAGACAAGGTTAAGGGACGGGGCAACACAAGTGTAAAACTTTCTCCCAGTAAGATACTCTCACAGACACAGACACATACACACTGGTTAGTGACGTAATGGTTAGAGTTGCTGACCATAATTCACGCACGGCCCGGGACCGCCCAGGTCCATGTCCTAGGTGCGGCTCACAGGCAACCCAGGTGTTCATCCACACCCTGTGGGTGATGGAATACTTCTTAGCATCAACAACTGTTTCAGGTACTGTGCAATCAAGGCGAACGGTCAAGACAAGCGTGTGATTTCTCACCTTAGCCACAATTAGCTAAGGAATCTTTCCTCACACCCTCAGCAAACTCTCATCCACACACTCGAACATCTTCCCTCTCAAATGCCTTCCTTCCATCATCCCTTCACACTACAATCTCATATTTTGGCATCATTTCCCTATCGCTTCCCAGAATCCTCTCCTGCACTCCCATCATCGTATCACACAAGGTATTTTAAGGTAACTGTATTTCGTCAGTTTAGAATTTTATGTAACGATTGGTGTTTTTTTTCTCTCTCTTGATAGCAGGCGTTAGGCATCTACCGACCGGGTAAGTATTTTAAAGGTACCATGAAGACGAGCATTGTGAGTTCCACATAAGCCAATATTTTTTTTCTTATCTTTACACCTCGTTTAAGAAAACGTTGGTTACTACAGCTCCGAAACTATATATATATATATATATATATATATATATATATATATATATATATATATATATATATAGAGTTCTTACAATTTTATGTATTCTACGAAATAGCATTTTTGCCCTAGACCCTTTGTGAACATCCTTGGCATGAAGGAAAGTGTTCTTAACGCTATTTCTAAGAACCAGTTCCCAGCATGAGACTTCTCTGCCTATTCAGACAGCAATAACTATATTCCAGTAATCTTGTACTTGATGACAGGTATAAGGATCAGGGATAATGGTTCGAATATGCAGTGTTGAATGATAGATATCCATATTTCCATAGTCGTTTTCTGTTGGTACATAATTTTCACTGTCGTTTTTTATTCTTCATAATACTCGGTGAGGTGGTGTTATTCCTATGGGACACTACACAAGACTGGAACGATAAATTTGCAGTTCCATATTCTGCCACCGTGCCTCTGGTTATGATTTTGACGAGTGACACCCCCTCATCTCACCATGAACTGATAAGTCAACAGATTTAAGAACAATATTTTCTTGACACATTGTATATCAATCCTTCTCCAGTTTGGTGAAGACCCATTGTATATCAATCCTTCTCTAGTTTGGTTAGGACTCATTTTATATCAATCCTTCTCTTCCTTATTTAGTTTGGTCAATACATTTATCCCTGTAATTCAGAATCTGTGGCAGACGACATGATAAAGTTTTACAGACTGATGAAAGTCTCTTTTTGATCTTTGATATGCTCGACACTACATATTTTGTCCTTGACCTTTCTTATATTCTATTTTGGTTTCAAGTAAAATATCATTGATTTTTGCAGTTTTTGTTGCTGATGGTGTTGGAATGGAGTGGGTGCAAAAGTTATACTCTGATGAAGCATTTTCCTGTGACAATTGTGTTTTTCTTCGGAAATTGTTCAGGTGTCTGTCTCCAGACTCTGTATTATAACGGGTAAAATGCTCCACTACTTCGAAAGGAATGCAATGAAATTTCTTCATTTAACAGTAAACGATATGGCTCGAGTATAAAAAAGACACAATCACGGACATCACGGATAAAATCGTCAGAGTATGACAATGAAATAAAAAAAAAAAAATCTCCCTAGGTGGTTGTAGATATGACTATCAAAGATGGAGAGGGAAAGACGAGAGTAGGAAGAGAATTCCAGATCTGTATGAGAAAAGGAGGCATGATAACGATCCATCCTCGTGTGGCTGGTGTCCACATGGAAACTATGGGAAGGCAGCTACCAAACGCACGCCATGGGACCAACCGTTAGGTGGAGGGGAGTCGCGCAGGAAGCTTGTGAGAGCATTGGTGGCTTTTGGAAGACCTTGTTGTCACTGGTTTTAATTCTTAAGAGGTCATTCCAATGACAGTTTTACCCATGTGTTTAATGGGCTATTTTCGAATGCTATTTCATATCCTTTTGCCCTTGGACTTTCTTTGCACAATAGGGTCTATTCATCTCTTATCGCACATCAAGAGTGACATGTGGTAGTTCGACAATGCATTCCTCATAGGCTTGTTCAGTATACATTTTACTTAGGATTTGTATCAAAATCCTTGTTCTTTACTTCACATACGTTGTATTTTTTCAAGCCAGTATTAAGTATTAATTACACATGAAAATGTGTTTGTGGTACAATCGAAACCCATCAGCGGAAGCTCACGCGGTTAGCTGTCTGTCTATATAGGCAAAAACAAACATACGAATACACAGAATCTGTCTGGTTGGAGGGAGAGAAACATCAGAACTATGATCAAGGATGGGGAGACTGTATCTGGCTGCCTCAAGTCACGAGATCAAAGTGCTTCCTCGTCTCTTTTGTCTGAAATGTTTTCCTTTACGTCTGAACTGGAAGACACATAGCTTCTGCAATGCGTTGCTTTCATAAGTCGCTGTAAAGGTCTGTGTTTTTTTTTCGAGTGCAACTGCTCTATCTGCCTCTTTGCCAGCCATTACCTGAAATCACGTAATTCATCTTCCCTCTTCGTTGGAGAGATTTATTGGGGCTCGTATTGTTGCCATATCTCTTTCTGAGTGGTGCCCCCTTTGGTCCCTAGTGGCCAGCCAACCTTCCCCAGCTCTGCTTCATCGGAGATTCCAGCCACAAAAATCCATTGCGAGTGGAAGAGGCTCTCTTGATACACACGAATCTTTCTTTGGGATAAGGCGGCTAAGACGTGTTGTTGATAGATCACTCGGGCTGCCGTTCTTCGTTTAATCCAGTGACCATTTGAATATTGGAGTGAAAATACACAATTATAACAGGTGATATACGGGCGAGTATATTATCGAATTTAAAAAAACCGTATACTTTCATTTGGAACGGAGGAGTTTATTCCTGGTTAAGATAATCTAGAGCTGTCCTTGTGAGGTTTCCTGAGCACTGGAGGGAGAGGTCATTATCATATCTCTGGTAATGTAATCTACTCGACCGTTCTCAAGTGTCTGGCGTTCTTCACCTTTTATCCCTCAGGGGCTCTTGGGGTAGGGTGAGGCGGCTGGCGCTGCACCTCGTTCTTCCCATTTTCTCCTCCAGTGGTGCTGAAAGTCGGCGGTGGAACGATGATGAAGCGCTGCAGCTGCTGCTGCTGTGTGCCGTCCTCCAACCACTACCACCAACAATCGCCACCACCACCATCACCATCGGCAACTACCAATCACGACCACGACTATCTGCGACCAAACTACCACCACAATTCAACACCTGCAACAGCACTACAATTAGCGATAACTACCATCGTCATCAAGGCAAGCAGTACCGACAACCGACGTCTGCAGCCTGGGTTTAGCTTCGTCAACACCACCATCACCAAAAGCAACACTGTTGACCCTAGCGATGTCACCGTCACTCACAACCAACCATCACCGCTGGCTGACACCACGCTTGCCAACTCTACTAGCACCACCCTCACAAGTCATGCCACCGCTGCTTCCAACACCATGTCTAACAGCATCAATGCTGGCGCCATTACCGACATTAGTTACGTGTATGCCACTAGCACCAACACGATCATCCCCATGAACCCATGTACCACTAGTTATCACTATCACTACCATCCCACTACCACCCTTAGGGTCATCACTACCATAACTAAACCATTACAAACCCATCACATTATAACCACAGCCACCCTTAACTCCACCACTATCACAGGAACTACGACCACCATCAACACTACCATCACTTTCACCATCACTAATGGACTTCACCATCAGCACAAGTCATATACTTACCACCAAGCAGGAAGTCCACAAGCCATTGACATCAGTGTGGTCGTCACCACCAATGACCATATAGCCTCACCGTACCCATCATCACTACCGCCACAGCGCTGATACACCATCACAACAACTGTCATCACAGCAGGTACAACACCGTCTACACCATCAACATCAGCTAATCCCACCAATCGACACCACTGCCATCAACAACTCAGCTATCATTATCACCATGACCAACAATCAGGCTCATCACTCCATATAACATCATGTAATCCAGCACTATTATCATCCCAAAGTCCTCATCATTGCTATCAACACCACAAACACCTACTAGACGACCGCATCATCACTACCACCTATATCAAACACCATCATCATCCATCCACGAGGTATACCACTATTAGAGAGGCAGCTGCCTCGAGGAAATACAATCCATAACTTTTTCCTCTTTACAGAGTATAGCTATATCATCTAATGTAAAAGAAGTGGTATCATCTTTTCCTCTAGATTGGCGTGGGCGGGTGTTGATTAAACGTGAGAGGGGCTCTGGCTAGCTCCACGGAGCCTCACTATTTGTGTAATTAAATACTTTTTCCCCCCAAAAGGAGACTTCGTTACACACACACACACGTACACACATACATACACGTAAACACTTTACACATTTTCTCTTATATGGCGTGATTCCACCCACCTCATACGTACTATTTACATATTTGTTTACAATCACACATCTTATGTATTTCAAACGCAGCATCATTTCCGCATTCATACATCATTTACAAAAAACAAAACAAAAAAAAAACCAATCATTTCTGACACAAATGAGAAAAAACAACTTTATTTTACTGCATATTTGTCTGTCGTACCTGCTGCATAAATCTGGCTTCCTCGGTCATGATGATGACATAGTTACGAAACCTCAGAGCGATTTATGAGGTGACGGTAATGTACGTATGATAATTTTTCCGCCCCTTTGCTGTGTTGTCAGCTTGCTAGTGACATCTGTGTATAAGAGGTGGAATCATCATGCATCGGCTGGGGACTTATGAGAGAGCCAGGACATATTGAATCCATGATCGTGGAGTGGAGCATCGCCTTATTACTGTGCCACAATAGAGGCAGGGTGCATGGAAGCGTTTAATCAACACCGAAAAATAACAGCTCTTCCATCCTCTCATGCATCATGTACTAGTTGTTGACGTGACACTGATATCTATCAATATGAGAATAAATAACATATGACGGAACGTTGGTATGACACCGGGGGTCTAAATACGAGCAAAAGCATCTCTCTAAATGTGTATAGAAACTCCGCCTGGCTATATAACTCTGGTTTGTAATACTGCTGTCCTAACGCGTCGTGGTTTACAGTTCAGGGGGGAAGAAACAGAACAGACGAAGATATCAAACGTGTTTGGCCGCTCCTCTGGAAACGGTGAGAAGTATCATCAGTTGTACTATTTTCTGCTGGCTTAAGTGTGTAAACATCTGATGGAAATGTTGCCTCGAATGAGAGAAGGTTGTCTTTCCTTCACCCTCTACGACTCACTGTTAGAGAGAGAGAGAGAGAGAGAGAGAGAGAGAGAGAGCAAAACTAGAAACAAATACGAATATACAGACAGACAGAACGAAACCAATTTCGAAAGGAAATAGAACCTCTACAGCTGCGTCAAACAGACCCAACACAGCAGCCACTTATAGCAGCTTTCATCACCCGGATATTGCTAAATCTAGCGGCTTCCCATTACCCAGGGCACGGGATCATAACTGCTAATTGGATATGGGATAGAGGGAGTTAGACGTATCCTACCTGTCACCTTACATCAGATCCTAGGCCAATGTGGACTAATTATCAAAACGCAGGAAAAACTCTTACAAAATTCGCATCGTTTTCGTCCCATTTCCTGGTCCCACTTAAGATGAGTTATGGCCAGGGACTCGGACACACACACACACACACACACACACACACACACACACACACAAGGGATATGAATCACTGTGGTCTCTCGCTGCGTTGCTAGTGACGATGCAACAACGTTCGTGTTGCTTGTATGATGGTGAGCGGCCGTGCCCTACTGAGAAAGACGATGAGGCTTTGTGGTGTGGATGGTAGTCCTCCTGGTGCTAGTAAGGTGGTCTGTGGTATCATGGTGTGGTTCGTGGGGTCTTACGGTGCCTGTGTAAATGGTTCTGGGATTGGTGGTATTATTGTTTGGCGTCACTGTTGCGCTGGTGTGGTTAGATAGGCCTTGTCGGGAGGCTGTGTTGGTTTATGCTGCTGCTTTGTTTGTATGGTGGAGCGGTGTTGTGTTGTTGCTGTGCTTATGTATGTGTGTGTGTGTGTGTGTGTGTGTGTGTGTTTAGGAGTATTTCTGTCCTCCTGCAGCGGTAAGCTTGGGACAACTCAGTGAAGCTGGGACGATACGAGACAATTACATGCGTGAGGTGGACGGGCCAAGTGATGCCGTCAGTCAACAAGCCGGCCACTGGAGTGGATACAAAGGAGGGGTAGGGAGAAGGGATAGGGGATAATATGGGATGACGGAGGGACTAAACGGATATTGAGTGGGATAGGGACAGAGGATGGGATGGGAAGGCGGCGGGAATAAATGGATAGAGGAGGCGACACATCGTCGAGGGGCTATACGTGTCACGCGTCATTGCCACCGTAAGTAATTTCAAGATTGGATCCCCAAATGGCCCAGGTGCTTGCCTCCGCTCACAGGCGCAAATCGATGGCATATCTATGGCATCACGGAGCGCTCAGGATGCCCGTTAGGATATACGTATATAGCATGCACAGGTCGTTCACAGCCAAATACGCACGTAATTGTCCTTTTACGACTCTCAATAGATACGTACATATCGTTAGGCTGGTCATATGCAAATGAAGGAGATGCAGGAGTGATAATACTAACTCCCATATCTCCTGCGTGTTGCATTATGCGACTCAATGAGATGGTAGTGGGGGAAGGGGATGGAAATGCTCCTGTATTACCGCTTTCTAAAAAGCAGGAAAAGGAGGGGGTACGAGGTGAGGATTGTCTCAAAGGCTCACTCGTCTGTTCCTGGCGCTACTTCGCGAATTAGGGAATTATATATATATATATATATATATATATATATATATATATATATATATATATATATATATATATGCCCTTCAGGATACATGTTGCTCAAAACGAATGACTGCCGCTTGCTGACCATATCTCGCCCATTTTCCTTCCAATCAGTATGCTTTGGTCAGACAGAAAACGGGGTTTTGAGAGATTTTGAAGGAGGGAGAGTGGGTGCTTCATTATCTATTTCCACAGCCTTAACGTAGATCGAAAGTTTGAATACCAATCTCTAAATCCGGACATGAGTTTATCTTTCTGCAAGCCAGATCTCTGTGGTGTGTGTGTGTGTGTGTGTGTGTGTGTGTGTGTGTGTGTAGTGGACGTGGCTACCACACTCACATCTCCGTCAATGACAAATGATTCAGAGTAAGTGGGTCTCTTCAGCATATTGTAGAAGCCTACTAAATGGTGCCTGAAAATGGCATTTCTCTCTCTCTCTCTCTCTCTCTCTCTCTCTCTCTCTATACATATATATATATATATATATATATATATATATATATATATATATATAGATAGATAGATAGATAGATAGAGAGATAGAGAGAGAGAGAGAGAGAGAGAGAGAGAGAGAGAGAGAGGTATTGTAGCTCTTTACATAATTTTCTTTCATGGGCAACATTGTTATCTGTTCGACACACTATACCTCTCCATAGTCTATCATATATATATATATATATATATATATATATATATATATATATATATATATATATATATACATACTGCATTTCTTTTTTCAATTTTAACAAAATCGTTCAAATATTATCTGGAGGCTGGCAGGCTAATCTACATATAAATTAGTTGCCCAGACAGATGAATTGCTTGTAATTTCAGTGGCTCCGTCATGCGTCATGCAGAAAAGCAACTATTCCACTTTCCATAAAAAAAAGTGACTAAACAATTTTATATTTTTTCATAAACATAATACACATCACTATCAAACGTGGAGTCTTGATATATATATATATATATATATATATATATATATATATATATATATATATATATATATATATATATATATACTGGCAAGTGGGACACAAAAAACGGTTAATGAAATGTAGACACAAATAATGTTATCATACGAGACCTTTTACATCACCTGGCTCGCGTTTTCTTTCGACTATTTTTTTTTCTCTTATTTCTTTTCAGTGATGGTGGCTGGTTGGTTGGTCAATGTAGCTAATTAGGCTCCAAGCCTATAGACGGCCAGGGTAATTACTTAAGGCCATCAGCAGTTAGTTGAAATAACCATCAATGAGTATAATAATGTTCAAGATGATTCTACGACCATACACACACACGCACACACACACTCACACAATATATATATATATATATATATATATATATATATATATATATATATATATATATATATATATCGTCCTTGAATGATGATTACAGACACCAACCAAGCGTCAAACTACACTCTTAAGCCTCCCAATATTTATTTACACGAAGACAGCGAGAGAGAGAGAGAGAGAGAGAGAGAGAGAGAGAGAGAGAGAGAGAGAGAGAGAGAGAGAGAGAGAGAGAGATATACCAATATCTACAACCAAAAGAACCAACTTAACCGTAAGTGTCACATTATCTGGGGATACAATGATTTCATAAATTGGAGAAGGTAATCGCACACTGTATTTTCTTTTTTGTTAATAATTCGCCAAATAAAACACCTTCGAAGTTTTCTGTTGCGGTTCACTGATGAGTTGGCGGTAAACAGGAAGCAATTTCCTCCTATCATTATTACAGGAGATAATTCTGCTTGGCGGGAGTAATGCTAATGGATAGAAATTAAGTAGTTACCCCTCACATCATCACACTTCATTACGTTTTCCTTGATTATATTTCCCTATCGCCCGAAACGCTTTATAGCCCTGACGCCGACTCGAACTTAATAAGATTTATTTATGTGTATTGTGTTCGGTTTTGCAGACGCTCTATAAAGTGTCTCTTATGCCTCTCTCTCTCTCTCTCTCTCTCTCTCTCTCTCTCTCTCTCTCTCTCTCTCTCTCTCCATCTGCTTCCGTCTTCCTCTTTCTTTCCTCCCTCTATCTATTTCTGTCTCCTATTTTCACAGAGACGCAATCACACGCTTCATTCAATTAGAAAAAAAGTCACTGCAAAGCAATTGACAGTAATATTCTGATATCGCTGCTTTAGAAAATAAAAAAAAAGATTGAAAACCATTTTTTTCTTCGATTACTGAGCATTACCTGCTAATTAGTCATTAAACTAGAAATCGCATTATTCACACACGAGATAATTACAAAAAGGAAGCGAAACGTTCCCATTGAACTTTTCTATGTATGGCTCAGCCAACTGGAGTCTGGACCTGCGCCACGTAGGCGGCTGCCTGCTGCTTCCCCAGTTTCCATGGGGAGACCAACCAGACGAGGATTGACCGTTATGTTACCTCCTTTCCTCGAAGAGCCAAGCTGTGGTGCTCTCATCTTCTCTCAGTCTTCCTCTCCTCCTGTTTAACCTCTTTACCTTCAAATTTACGTCAGGTCCACAAACAACGAAGGTCTCACGTTAATTGCTTCTTTTTCCCATATTTCTTCCTTTTTCTTCAAACACACACACACACAATTATATATATATATATATATATATATATATATATATATATATATATAATTTTTGTTTTCTATGCTATTCGCCATTTCCCGCGTTAACGAGGTAGCATTAAGAACAGAGGACTGGGCCTTTGAAGGAATATCCTCACCTGGCCCCCTTCTCTGTTCCTTCTATTGGAATTTTAAAATAAACGAGAGGGGAGGATTTCTAGCCACCCGCTCCCTCCCCTTTATATTATCCCTAGGGGTAATATATTTTTTTTTTTTTTTTTTATACTTTGTCGCTGTCTCCCGCGTTTGCGAGGTAGCGCAAGGAAACAGACGAAAGAAATGCCCCCCCCCCCCATACACATGTACATACACACGTCCACACACGGAAATATACATACCTACACAGCTTTCCATGGTTTACCCCAGACGCTTCACATGCCTTGATTCAATCCACTGACAGCACGTCAACCCCTGTATACCACATCGCTCCAATTCACTCTATTCCTTGCCCTCCTTTCACCCTCCTGCATGTTCAGGCCCCGATCACACAAAATCTTTTTCACTCCATCTTTCCACCTCCAATTTGGTCTCCCTCTTCTCCTCGTTCCCTCCACCTCCGACACATATATCCTCTTGGTCAATCTTTCCTCACTCATTCTCTCCATGTGCCCAAACCATTTCAAAACACCCTCTTCTGCTCTCTCAACCACGCTCTTTTTATTTCCACACATCTCTCTTACCCTTACGTTACTTACTCGATCAAACCACCTCACACCACACATTTTCCTCAAACATCTCATTTCCAGCACATCCATATCCATCTCTATCCATAGCCCACGCCTCGCAACCATACAACATTGTTGGAACCACTATTCCTTCAAACATACCCATTTTTGCTTTCCGAGATAATGTTCTCGACTTCCACACATTTTTCAAGGCTCCCAAAATTTTCGCCCCCTCCCCCACCCTATGATCCACTTCCGCTTCCATGGTTCCATCCGCTGACAGATCCACTCCCAGATATCTAAAACACTTCACTTCCTCCAGTTTTTCTCCATTCAAACTCACCTCCCAATTGACTTGACCCTCACCCCTACTGTACCTAATAACCTTGCTCTTATTCACATTTACTCTTAACTTTCTTCTTCCACACACTTTACCAAACTCAGTCACCAGCTTCTGCAGTTTCTCACATGAATCAGCCACCAGCGCTGTATCATCAGCGAACAACAACTGACTCACTTCCCAAGCTCTCTCATCCCCAACAGACTTAATACTTGCCCCTCTTTCCAGGACTCTTGCATTTACCTCCCTAACAACCCCATACATAAACAAATTAAACAACCATGGAGACATCACACACCCCTGCCGCAAACCTACATTCACTGAGAACCAATCACTTTCCTCTCTTCCTACACGTACACATGCCTTACATCCTCGATAAAAACTTTTCACTGCTTCTAACAACTTGCCTCCCACACCATATATTCTTAATACCTTCCACAGAGCATCTCTATCAACTCTATCATATGCCTTCTCCAGATCCATAAATGCTACATACAAATCCATTTGCTTTTCTAAGTATTTCTCACATACATTCTTCAAAGCAAACACCTGATCCACACATCCTCTACCACTTCTGAAACCGCACTGCTCTTCCCCAATCTGATGCTCTGTACATGCCTTCACCCTCTCAATCAATACCCTCCCATATAATTTACCTTGTATTAACTTTCTAAAATGGGAAACAGAAGAAGGGGTAATATATATATATATATATATATATATATATATATATATATATATATATATATATATATATATATATATATATATATACTATTCAGGCTCTCTATAAGTATCAAAGTTAATAACTCTTCAACAAGAAAGTGGCACTAGAGATGCGAATAATTACCAAAAATTACTAAAATAGTAATCATCTGAGATCATTACTTTATAACACATACCAAATTCTTTTGACTGATTTATGAATAACATCAGCAAATTAGTGGTTGGAGCAAATTCGTAATATACACGAGCTGATTGCAATAATACGAGAAAAAAAAAAAATGAAAAAATATTTTCTCTTCTCACAGTTAAATCAAAACTCTTTCAATGGTAATTTTTGGACATCACTGCTTTAGTAATAGAAAATGAACGCCATTTCCTTTTCGATTAATGGCTTTGACTTGATAATGATCATTAGTGTCAATCAACTGGTATATACCATTACTGGCAATCATGAGGTAATAATCACGAAGCTGGAATACATGATATTCACCTATAAAACACCTGCAATTGTGATAACGTTCTATCACCAACAGACTGTGTTTAGTCTCAAAATTCTATTCATTCAACGAGAATAATTCCAGTTCAAGCTTAATGGCCGTCTTCTTCATTGCACATTTTCTATTTTTGTGCGCTCTTCACCGTAATTCTTCTTCTCGTTTTCTATAAGGAGGAGGTTATCTTCCAAGAATACCTCTTTTTTCTTCGAAAGTTTTCTCAATCGGATTTTATATCTTTTGCATGCCTTTGTGGTGTCATTCTACTTAGGTGATACTTAGAAACGTATTATAGATCATAACTTGCCCATGTTTATTATGCGATTACAGTCAATCTGTACAACAAGTAAATTTAACTTTCGCAAACGAATTATGAATTGATGTATGGTTAGGGGAGGCTGCTCTATGGGTGGGAATGTCCTTACCGACGCCTGAACTGCGTTTCGTCCGCTGATGATGATGTACGGGTGTTAAAGTCTCCCCCTGAAGCGAGCACACACACACACACACGGGTCATGTGTAACCATGACTCAACAACACAAGCCAGCCCGGGGTCGGACCCGCATGGGTTCGATTCCTGAGCCTGGCAGTCGGCCTACACCCAACCCTGGTGTTCCTCTTGCCCTCGGGGCTAGTTGATAAATGAGTACCTGGCTTAGTTTGGTGTGCGTGTGTGTGTGTGTGTGTGTGTGTGTATATATGAGAAATATGATACATATGTACAAAGTTAAAAAAAAAACGGGGCAACACGAGCGTAAAACTCTCCCCGTAACACACAAATAATAATCACAATCTCTCTCTCTCTCTCTCTCTCTCTCTCTCTCTCTCTCTCTCTCTCTCTCTCTCTCTCTCTCTAACCCCGTTTCCCAAACCGTCATCCTAGTCTTCCTTTTCTCATCCGTCTGGTGTAATCCTACAACTTACGCCGATCTCCCATTTTCCCCGCAAGGACATCCTTACTCGTCTGTTGATAAATGATTTCTGTTCCGCGTCAACCTCACCACTTCCTGCACTCTGCTACACTCGTCTGTTTTCTATCCCTCACGGTTGTGGTTCCCAACCTCTGTAATTTCATTTATCCATCAGGTAAATCAGTAAATCACAAATGTCCGAGGTTAGAAAAAAAACAGGTAAATCAGTCATTTCCCTCAACCACAAATGTCCGAGGTTAGAAAAAAAAAAAAATCCTTACCAGTGTGTCTTTAGTAAATCTCAGGACTACAGCTGTGAGGGATTTCTCAAAACAAGATTACAACTGTAAGAGATTCTCAAAATAGGATTGCAATGGTAAGGGATTTTTCAAAATAGGATTGCAACTGGAAGGGATTCCTCAAAATAGGATTGCAGCTGTAAGATGGTCCTCATAAGATGGTACGAAATTTTAGAACTTTGGGGAAACAATGATCAAGGTCAAATCAGTGTTGGCAAAAAACTTGCCCAGTCTCCTCATGTGCTTTTAAAGGCAATGTCACACTTATATTTATTACTTTGTCATCTCTCTTTTGGCCCAGACGTGTGGACATGGAACCGGCAAGGTTCCCGAAGTATTCTAACTCCCTGTTTTGGGTCCATAGGGTTTTGATCTGAATGAGGCGAGGCACTGATGGGATGTTGCGGAAAGCAGTCGTCTGATCGTGCGTCTGAGCGCCTAGTGTGCTTAGATATCTCAAGTGTATCTACATTTTCTTGCTTCCAGGCGAGGATTCGGGCATTCTTCTCCTTAGAAATGTTGAAGCCGACCATCTTGAAGTATAGGTGGAAGAAATGTAACCCCTAGAAGTGAAAGCTTAAAGAAAGAACATCCAGAAGACAGCCTGAGACACATTGAGGAGGGTTTCTGGTGCTCACACCGTTAGAAACACTAGTCTCAGCGACCAGATGCACGATGATTCCACCATGAATGCGTTATATCCTTGTAACCACAACGAACCTTAGCCGTGTACCGCCTTTGAAAATATGTGGTGGGCAGACAAGGCTTTTTGCGGATGATGTATGTATTTCTAAAAAAAATAAAATGTGTGAACAAACACAATGTTGTATCAAAAACCTTGAAGATAAAAGAAGCTATACATAATCAAAAAGATAAAGATGTTTTCAAGTAACATGCCCTTCACTTTAAATATACTGAAACCTTCAAAATTAAAATTGAAGGGAAGAAAAATGCCCACTACTATTCTTGCTACATTCAAACGTCCTTGAAAAAGTCTTTCGCTTAAACAAAAGACTATATCAAAAAAGAAAAGATAACAAGTGCACGCAAAGATATTTCAGCTACTATTCACTCATGTTCAAATCACTCAATTTCAGGTAAAGTGAATTGGAGGGCTGGAACTGCTTTTTAGTAACTAGACAACTGAGTTCCGGTACTGTGGTATACAAAGGATAAATAAGGTCTCCAGGCACTACCACTCAGCTTCACAGCTTGGTCTTGAAGACGACAAACGCTAAAAATACTGGCTTCACATCTGCACGTGGTTGAAAAAGAAATCAAACTGTCTTTTGCTCTCAATGCCACAATCGTATATTCTTAACGAATTTGTATGCAGAATGAGACTGAAAAACATTTGCGGATTCAGCTTTCAGCGTTATATAAGTTCTGTCTCTCATATGGCGAAAAAAAAAATAGATTTTTTTGCCATGATGTTATCATTATGTAGAGCATCGTCTCTCACACAGGAAGATCTCAAAATCTAAGCATTTATCACAAACTTTCTTCAGTATCTGGAAAAACAACCAAACCGACCCATGAGTAGAATTTCGATGTTCTTCGACATCAGTATCGAAAGGATAATTGCTGATGGACGTCTCCAACAACATGACCACTCCAGGAGAGATAGTAATGGCAACAACAGTCAGTGCGAGTTCATACACTGGCGTCACCAACAATCAGTGTGTGAGATCATTCGAAGAAAGCAAGTTACTATATCGCGGGTTATGAGCAAGTGTGTTAATTTACCCTGAAGTGATAAAATGCGTTGATCTCACAAAAGAGAATTCTGAGAGACACTTCAGCTGCATGATAACTTCAGTTTCATGATTTTTCATGATGGTTGTCTGACAACTTTCCGATAAACTCTCATGCTCAATGGTCTGTCACAAAGAAGAAGAAGAAGAAGAAAAAGAAGAAAAAAAAAGATCCAATCTCTTCCTTCAGATCCAAACGGCGATTCAAGATTTTACAGCGGGAAAACTAGCGTACTTCAGTGTGAAGATGGAGAATTGAAAAGTCTTCCCGACTTCAGAAAGAATTTTGAAGAGTCCCGGATTCAGGACGTTCACGAGAATGTGAATTGCAGTCTTCACAGCGTCACGTAAGACTTCAGAGGACCAGCTAGAAAAGTTTGCCCACATAGAGCGTGCCGATGGAAAACCCATTTCGGGTATTGCGGCGCCCGAAGGAGCTGAGATGATGTTAAAAAAAAACCTTAAAGTGACCAAACAACAGAAAATATCAGTAAAAAGTCTTTATAGATATTATTTATTTCTTTACAGTGTTTCTCTCAAGGGCTCCCAGCTCTTCTCTCCGGGGCGGCCCTAGGGGACCATAATATACCAACCCTTACCCTCCCGAAGGCCCACTTCAGCTCTGGTCGGCCCTGATTGCGTTAGACGCAAGTTGTTTAACGCAGGCTTCGAACCCAGAGTGAACATGAAGCATGTCGGGTGCCCCATCAGTACAGTACACACTCCTACCAATTTTTCCCAATGCAAACCAGGCTTTTGGAATCAAAAAATGCTCGAGCCTCGATGCAGATATCCTCTGCATGAGTGGCTTTTGCCTGAAGAAACTAAGGGTTTCCTCTTTTATGGAACCTTTCATCAGTTATCGAGTGAATGCAATCGATTACAAACACGGTGCCACATTAGGCGACTCATCCAGCTGTGATGAGAGTTACCAACCTTCCTTAAACTCTCTTACCACTTCTTTCAATATATCCTCAATCATTTGACGTATAAGAGGTTTCACTGCGTTGTCCAAATGTGAAACAGATCTACTTTCTTAGTCTGATATTCACTATAAAAGTAACTTTACGGTATGAATGGTTTGAGGAGCTGTTCCTCAATCGTGTATGGCTTTTATCTATACTGAGGAACGTGAAGAGCACTTCGGTCTGACGCTTACAATGAAGTGGTGTTCATCTGTGAAAGGAGGACAGTTGTACCTACTACTCTCCTTGCCTTCACAAAAACTTTGCTTTGTGCTTGAAAAAACTCGGTGCTTTTCAATTCTGCGTGATACTGCTCACAGTGCTCTTTCAAATATGATAGGTTTCAGTCTTTCCGGATAATACATTGGATCTTCCCCACGGATTTATCGATTAGGTTTGTGAAACCAAATGATAAAAATTCGGTCTCAGCAGCTCGTTTCTTCGCTGCTTTATTGACTTGGGAGAAAGAAAAGGCTGCGTAGATTTTGGCAAATGCAGGACGCTCAACCCGCACCTGACCTGCATCTATACACCCAGAGAACATAGTCTACCTCTTCGTATGTGTAGGTCGTCTACCATTAACCTGCCTCTTTCTGGACACGCTCTCGAACTGGTGTGAGTACTTGTGCATCTCGATGACCTGAATGTTCTGTCTCTTTGTAAGCTTGCTGAGCAGCGCCGCCTCTGAGCACTTCTCCCTGATCTGATCTTACTCTCTCAAAGTCTAAAAGACTAGACTTGCCCCTTTGTACACACCACTTACCTGTCCATTATCATCAAATTCTTTCACCCAATCTTTTGTCTCCCTCGAGCTTAATACTTAGCCTTTTGCTGCTTTCCACCGAACCTACCTCGTTCAACCAGTCTTCCACTGACGCTCTCTACTGGCCTGGTGATTCTACCGCTACTTTAAACCAAAGAACTTCACCATATGTGAGCTGACCCAGGGACACCTGACACTCAGTAGATTGTGAATGTTGGTTTGTGCACTTAAAGACTCGGTAGGTCCAAGCTTGGCACACTGGTGCTCGTTCACAAGACAACATGTCCTCACACGTTGTTTGGGTGTGTATGCGTGTCAAGTTTTCAATGATATTTGATCGATGATGTCTGGCTGGCTGAGGAGGCTTTACAGCTATCAATCGCCAGGGATTTTAAGGCCTTCGTTGTCAAGCTACAACCATTCATCGAATAATCTTCACCATTTTCTTCAGGTGGTGTTTACATATTTCTAAAAACCATACACGCTCTCACTGTACGTAGTGTCCCGCCTTAACTAGTGAAGAGCAGACCCTTAAATACCTTGTTAAGGACTCGTTATCAATGACTTAAATATCTTAACACTTTAAACAGCATTAAGATACAAAGGAGCTTGACATCTTTAAAATTCGTTGGAAACAACAATCGTTAGAAAGAACAAGAAAATAATTCCAATACTAACGACTTTATCGAAAAACGTATATATATATATCTAAAACTGGGGAATTTTTACAGCAGCAAGTACCAAATTCATATATGACTGACACCATTCAAACTAACTGAAAGCAGTATTGAAGTGAGCCGTTTGTGTGACGTGTTAAGTAAATAAATGGATGGAAAAAATATTCCATTTTGCGTTTTCCAATGGATTAACTGCAGTATCAACACCAGAGGACTTTGACTATAATACACCTAGTTATATTTGTATCATATTCATAACGCACACAACACAGCTGTTCAGCGAGAAAGATGTACTGCATAAAACGACTGATCAGCAGAGAGAGAGAGAGAGAGAGAGAGAGAGAGAGAGAGAGAGAGAGAGAGAGAGAGAGAGATGGATGCAATAAATTAGATCGTAGTCTTGAGTGAGAGTCGACGTGCTACATTCTACAAGGTATAGCAGTTATACAACCTTCGCTGTTTCCTGAAGTGAATCTGCTCAAATTCCCTCATTACTATGCTTTACAAGTGGGCTTACATGGTGAATACAATATCACTTTCTAGTTCGTGTTACGCACTTACAGCCCACTCTAGGAAGTCACACCGCTGCGTTTCTGATTAATACTGAAGCTGTCTTTGCAGCAAACGTAGACTGGCACGGAGTAAACAAGAACGATGTAGCGAGGGAGAATTTATGGTTCGCACGGCGGCTCGTGGAGGTTTTTCTCTCTCTTGCAGAAGGAAAGGTAAGGTTAAAGGGCAGAATCTGCATAAACATGAGCTTGGGGATCAACGATGGTGTAGATCAGTAAAGTAGATGTTTTCAGAGTAGATAACGTAGTTCCACCAACACACTTTTCCTCAATCGGTGTTCTGGTGTTTAGTTTCTTATATGCTTCACAGCGAGAGGAGCAGGTCCATAATGGTTATCGGGTGGGTGGATGGAGTGTGTCTGTGCATCCCCAGCTCCTGAGATTCTGATGGCAGATCTCGGTAGGCTGTGATACTCATGTTATCAAGCGCCAGTTGCCAAACGAAATGAGAGTTTCAAAGAACCAGAGGAAGGGAGAGCCTCCCTCCCCGGGCCTAGATTGGTATTCAGTAAATAAACTATGTTCACAGATCTCATCTGTTTTTGTATCGGGAGAGATTTATTGGTCAGTAACCAAAGCTGGAGATGCTGGTCCGTGGATACTCCATTTTAACAGCTGCCATTAGCTTTCTCTGTCGTTATGTGACCTCGTCTACATATTTTTTTTTCCTTGAGAGCTGGTCATCTGGTTCGGGCGAGGCAAGAATGATACGAGTGAATCAGATGTGCCGTGGCGCCCACTGGATCAGCACACCCACCATACTTATTAGGTTAACCTCATCAGGACCCGGTGCTCCCCTGGTGTGTCTTGGCTCGAGGAACAGATAGCATCTTACCACCCACAGCTCGACCACTTCTGTCCGCCCTGGACCTAGCAGGAGCAGGTAGGTTACTGGTGGTCTGGCTGGCCTCTGTCTACTTCAGGCTCGATTTCACAGCTAAACTTACAGGTCCATGTGCTCACACGTGCTGGTTATGATGCAGTGAATGGTCACAAATATTTTTCGTCACCCCTTACTCATGTCTACCACCATACACTCATGACATTCACCACACACTCACGTCATCCACCACACACCCATGTCATCCACCACACATTCGTGTCATCCACCACACACTCATGTAATCCACCAAACTCCCATGTCTACCACCATACACTCACGTCATTCACCACACACTCAGTAGTTTCATCACAGCAGCGTCTACTATTAGACAACTATGTCTTTTCCCTCAAAACAATGATGAACATCAAACGAAATTTGATCATCATAATCATATAAATTTATCATGATAGATAGAAAGGGAGAGAGAAAGAGAGAGAGAGAGAGAGAGAGAGAGAGAGAGAGAGAGAGAGAGAGAGAGAGAGAGAGAGATTCTTACGGCAATATTTTGCCAACAGGCAAGGACTGCCATGCCTGTCTCGCCGCACGTCTTGCTTAATAGATAGTCACATCGTTTCTCTCTCTCTCTCTCTCTCTCTCTCTCTCTCTCTCTCTCTCTCTCTCTCTCTCTCTCTCTCTCTCTCTCTCCCGCCACGGACATCACATAACAATCTACCCTGGATCCACTGGAGACAGTTTTCAACGGTACTATGGCTTCTTTCACAATGATTCTGTTCTTGTCTTATGCCTATTTCTCACGTCGCATCGCAGTATACTGAACAGCTTTTCTCCATCCCTCCTATTGAGTTCAAATGTATCTTTCTGTTTCATAACTTCTTGATGTAACCCAGTGTATCATCACACACTTTAAATGCTTCGTCCCTTCCTTGCTGAGGAGCTTATGAGCCGCGTGTATTGCTCTTAGTATTCTAAATCTGCTCTGAAGTGTATAGATTATCATGGATCTTCCTGATGCTTCCAGAACTGTAGAGTTGGAATTCGTCTAGCCTTTCGTGGTAGGTCATAAGTGTCCAGTTCCTCGATTTTGTTCGTGAACTGTTTCTGCCATTTTCTCTGACATCTATATAATTCAGCCCGTCTTGGCGATCTCCAGTTCTGCTTATATAAACCTTTAACAGGCCACTTAGCAGAGGGCAAAGTCTAGTGCTGTGTCTGCGGAGGCTCCTACCTAATCTCCCTTTTGACTACTACTACTACCAAATGCTCCTGTCTAACGTTTTCAACTACTGATTCTACCTAATAAAGTTATCTTCCCGGATGGTCTGCTGGGGTTGGAAAGGGTGATAAACATCCTAATATTTACGACAGCCTCACTTCACAGTCATTTCCATTTAATTATGAAATCACTATAACATTTATCAACGACAAATGCCAGATAATGTTGGTAGCGATCGTTACATTACAACATCATGATAGCAGGACTAACAATGTAAGGCCAGACCAATGGCCTTTTCTCTAAATCCTTCGCCTTCGGTGTCATAATGTTTGACACAAAAAGTGGTCAGGGAATTTTTTTTTTTCTAATCCTATGTACGTCTACACGGGACAATTTTCTCACCAGTTTTCTATCACTTATCAAAATAATGTTCTCATCGAAATACACATCATTGCTTTGTTCAACAGTGCTGTTTTATCAACGGCCTTTGTGAATTCAAGTCTCTCGTTTAATGACAACGTTTAAGATATCAACGCTCGTTTTACTTTCTCTCTCTTTCCTTATTGGTGCTCTGTATGGTATCACCGATTATCATCAACCATTCTATGACTTCCCTGTTCATATAATCTTCATTAAAAACTCCAGTACATTCCTTTCTGCCCATTTATAAATTACGTCTACGCGTCTATTGAATTTTTTTTCTCATATTCTGAACTTATCACCTGATCCAGGCATACATCTGACTATGCTTTGTTCTATGTATATTTCCGAGTCCAAAACCATCAATACACATAACACTGTGGCCAGCGACACTGCTTGTGGCGTTCCTGGGAACTGAAACGGTAATAACAGCAAAAGTAATGAGGTCATTACAGCAGGAGCAGAGCTTGTATGTTCGTAATGATGACAAGTGTTCATAGTCGTATATCAATGTAATAGCGCTGCTTGCAGGGGTACCAGCACACAATTACTACTGCTACAATAGAATACATAGATTCAGTAAGTTGTATGATAATAAGGTTAAGAGACGTGGCTCTCATGTGTTGAACCCTCTCTCTGTACGGTAATAATGGAAACACACACACACACACACACACACACACACACACACACAAAGTAGAGCCAACCCACTTAGCCTTCAAAGCATCGTCCGAATCCAGCCAGAACCAGATTACCCGTAAGACAAATAAGACCTTCGAGAATGGCTTGGCTATCCACAGGTCCCCTCCCCAAACCCACTCACCACCACCACCAGAACACACACACACACACACACACACACACACACACACCGTCGCCGAAGCCTCACCGAAAGCAAACTATTGGGGGACCCGACCAGCCATCGACGAGAGTCGAGACTTCAAACAACTGTATCAACACGACAGATTGTCTCACCGTCACTATCGACCCTTTGTTCCGCGACTTTACTCAGTCTGCAAGAAGGGAACTCCCGTTTTCTGGCGATGTTGACATTCAGTCTGAGAGCCAAGGTGTGGGAGGAGGCGAGACAAAGGATACACCGTCGTGGTCAACACTATTGCCACAGGGATGGGAGGGAGGGAGGCAAAGTTACGAGGACGTGTGGCAAGGAGGTCGTTGGTGTTATGTAAAAGGCCAGAGGACTGGTTGGCGATGTTATGTAAAAGGCCAGGGGATTGGTCAGCGATGAGAGAGAGAGAGAGAGAGAGAGAGAGAGAGAGAGAGAGAGAGAGAGAGAGAGAGAGAGAGAGAGAGAGAGAGAGAGAGAGAGAGAGAGAGAGACGTTGCATATCAAACGAAAGTGTCTAACACTTCTTTATTTTCACAGTTGCACTCTGCATATCTAGCAGTACAAAGAGAGCTGTGATACAGGGAATATTACAGACTCGCATCACAAACTTGAACTGTACTTTTATGTGATATATCGAGAGTTTCTTATGGGATAAAAACGGTGGGAACGCTCGTCCTCTATTCTCAAGATGTCTTAATAGTTCGAGACCACAGGCCACATACTATGGTGATGCTGTGTGTGTGTGAGTGTGTGTGTGTGTAGATTGCAAGGCAGTCCAGCAGTACAAAAGGTGTTTGGTGTCTTCGTTGTGGGAGTTCATTGTGGGCATGGTCATAGGGATATGTTAAAAAGATGCTTGAAGGGTTGTATGGATGCGTGATGTCCAGATCGAAAACGGGAAAGAGTGATTCGTGTTTGTCTGGGGAGTGTTGTTTCGGATGGGTGTGTGTGTGTGTGTGTGTGTGTGTGTGTGAGTGTGTTTGGTGGGGTGGAGAGTTAAGATTAAGTCAAGAAGGCGGTTGGTTAGTGCGCGTCGAGTTTAATGTGAATGCGGTTTGTCGGTGTTAGAATACTCAAATAATCACACGCCTAAATATGAAATATAAAGTAATGGAAGTATGATTAAAATCCAGAAACACCGTGTAGCAGTTTAAAAAATTACTTAGGGTTCAAGTAAGTGAAATGCGATTTGTGAGGACCGGAGAGTTTCGCAGAAGTAAACGTGGAGTGACGTGGGTAAATGAGGTCTAGGTGTGTGTGTGTGAACCCAGACCCCGGCGGGTATCTGAACGAAGGACACTTTTATGGTTGCACTTTTCCTCACGGTTCGACTTTTCAGAAAAACTACATTCCTCTCTCCGAATCGTCATTTCGACAGGACAATCGCAAAATCCACTTTTATTCTTTTTTTTTTTTTTCTCCGCGACTGTCTGCGTTCCCAAATTTCTTGACGAGTATTATGACACGGATAGTGAGAGCAGCACATCAGGCCTTGCCTCACTGGCTGCCTGTCTCTTTCGTCTTGGACGTCCCATAGAATTCTTGGTTGCATCTCATCCAGTACGGAAAACACACGCAGATGACAGTAATCACTCGGGTCTACTACTGGTCGTGTATATTCACCAAGTCGGACAAAAGTACGCTTCTGTTTGCAAGTGCAATTATCAAAAGAAAAAAGGCTAGCAAAGTTTTCCCTTTCTGTATCATATGGAGATCAAATGATGAATATATTACGCAGGTTCTCTCAGCAAGAGACCGAAACTCATTAGGTTAAAAGCCGTGAGACAGGGCGGACTGTTTAAGAATTTATATTAACTGATTCTGAAGTTTCCCTTTGTTGGGAGAGTCCAGGTTATCCTTAACAAGGAGTCTGGTACTTTCTTGGATTGCTCTAATTTGCAGGAATGAAGAAATAGATACAATGTTTTTCTGGGAGGTTTTAATGATGTGTGTGTGTGTGTGTGTGTGTGTGTGTGTGTGTGTGTAAAATGATGCCGGTGTGGCTGTTTCTTACGAGTGGTCTGTTTGGTACTGAACTCTTGACCAACACAATTACCACCATTACCCTTTGCCCATACCAAAACCGCTACCACTAACAAAGAATCGTACCACATCTACAGAGTCTAATTAGCACCGCCACCACCACTAACAACAATGTTAACACCACCTAATCACCACCACTGATAACACTGTCAACACTACGCCATTACAACTACCACCACTGTCATCACCACCACACCATGTCACTAGCACTAACGGCAGCTCCACCACCATCACCAACACTACGACCAATACCATTACCTGCTCCAACAATTGAAGCCATGACAACAACGAACCACTCGCGAGCATGTCTGACCTCGAGTGAGAATGAAATTCAGTTAACTTCAGGAGTCGTGAAGAGGAACTGTTGATTAACACGACGATTGGTGCTTGTTCTCGAGTTCTTGCCGGGGAATCAGAGTGGAAAGAAAATGGAGATGAAACTGATTAACACATTTCTAGACCAAGTTGGTATTACCACGGGATGTTTTCTCCCGAGTGTCCATATGCCTCGTCTCGAAGCTGCTCCAAATTCCTGTTTCGATGGCGTAGTTTTATGAATTTTCCATAAAATGAAATTACATGTAGTTCCCTCGACTACAGTCAGCTGTATATCTATATAGACAAAGCTCTTTAACATATGTTGCTTTAAGGGTAATGATGCATGTCATTTTTTTCATAAAAGTGTCGTAATTTATTCACCATCATGAGATGAAACTGTAACATGTACTTTACATCATTGGTAAACCGTAATCATGAGTCGGGAAATATCAAATTTGATCTGCATAAATTATGTTTACGAAATCAACCCGTATATTTGGAATGTGACACTCGCAGTTTTGTTCATCTGGTCAGAAATGGAAAGTGTTTGATTGCAGTCAAACGACTTTTACGATATGAAATCTGATCAACGGATTAAATGTTGTTTTTCTCGTTCCATCATCCCTGCGCTCATGTATCTGTCTCATGCACAGGCTATCATCATCTTTGCGCTTACGTACCTGTCTCATGCATAGGTCATCAAAGATCCGTGCACAGGCCATCAGCGTCACAATCACGTACCTATCCCATGACAGGTCATTAAAGATACACGCATATATCTATTCCATGACAGGTCATCAAAAAATACTCACATATAGCTATCTCATGCACAGGTCATCACCGATACACTCCCATAGCTATTTCGAACTCAGGTCGTGACCATTACACACATATACGCATCCTATGCCCAGGTCATCACAGATACACTCATGTATCCATTCACAGGTCATCACCGCGACACTCTCCTATCTATCCTAAGCGCAGGTCATCACCATTCCACTCGTGTATTTATCCCATTCACAGGTCATCATAACAGCTCGCATGGCACTGCTCCTCCTCCACAGCCATGTCTATGCTGACCATCAGGGAGACAGTGACCTGGCTACATCATGACCGTGATGCCTCCACACACAACATGCTGGGTGGTGTTGACTCTGACGTCGAGTCTAGCTGATGGTGTTGCCGAACATTGGATTTACGGACGCCCACCTCACCGATAAAGTGGACTTGAAAGGGTATTTTGCCAGAAGTTTGTATATAAACACCTTAACTCTAATCCTCTTATGGCGATCTACACGTTGCTCTCTTTTTTCATAGGTTTGTCGTAGGCTTTACGTGCAAGGGGTTAGGTTAAAGCCACGAAAACCTCCTCTCTTCGGCGACTGGAGTTCCGGAATGGTTTCGGGAGTTGAGGAATTCTGGGACAAGAGCGTTGGAGGGTGTCTTGAGAGTGCGTTGAAGAAGAGAAAGTTAGGGAAAGATAAGAAAGGTTCATCTCGGCCTCCAACCTCAAGGTATAAGCCTGAATCGAAAGTCTTTAACACCATCTTTATGCGTTCAAGATAATTCGATGACTTTGCACTATCTCACTGCGGCTATGGCCCTATCTTAAAAAAATTGGCAAAGGATATAATGATTTAAGTAAACTAACGATAGTGTTTCTAGTGTAATCTACTGTCATAAGGGAAAATTAACGGCTAGTAATAATAATAATCATAATAATGATATCGCTTGTCACTGATATTTCTTCATACGTTGCTCAAAGCCCTAGAGCAGAAGTAAATTCTGTACTGACGAGTGTTACTAATACACTGGGAAAAAGATATCTCAATATCCACATGCCCTCTCACTGTGCATATCTATTTCTAAAGTAACGAAGAGAAGAATTGAGATAGTAGAAGAAAAAATTGGAAGAAATTGAAGGAAAGATGGTAGGCGGACTGCCCCAGTGTGTGTGAATCAATCATAGCTGCATCATCTTTAAGAAGTGGTATGGTATGAGAATATATACACAAGAAATTAGGAATTTAATTTTTAAAGATTAGGTATCATTTCGAAATTAGTAAAAAATCAATTTTACATGCGTATGAAATCATTTCGAAAATGCTAGAAATCATTTTCACATTCTGTTGGAATAATGGCCATTACAATGTAAGCAAGTCTGATATTCATGAATGATATGTGGGTAACGTACATACTACATATAGGTCTACATATGACATGCATGTTACCCAATTTTTACCTATAATTCCGACAGGGTTACGCAAAACTCTTTAATCTTCGAAACAATATTAATTCATATGCGAAATTGATTTATAGTATTTTCGTTATAATGTCGAACCTTAGAAGAAAATATCTAAAATCTGGTGTTGTACGACATTAACCAAACTAATAGGCCAGACTAGACCCTACCTTAGCGATGGTAGCAATGCAAGGGGTGAGGCATGATCTGCTAAAGCACAAGTTAATTCTCAACGTTGCGCTGGACATTTCGACACCTGTCTTCCTCAGGAGAGTATTCATCCCTTGAGAAAGACAACTGCCGGAACGCTGCGAAGTAATTCCTGATGAAGCAGCTCGTATCTCACGGTTAAGTTAATACCTATCCGTCGGACAACGTAACTTAGCCTAGTAGGATATGGATATCATGAAGATAGGATGCAACATAAGGATGGCGAATAGGAAGGCGAAGATACGTGTGACGAAAATGAATGTGTACAGTTGTGTAAAGTGTACTAATAATGAATTTGTAGTGTAAAGTGTGCTGATAATGAGGGTGTGGCGAATATACCGGTGTGGTGAAGATGAGCGCCTTGTGAAGGTGAGGGTGCGATGAAAATATGTAGTTGGGAAGGTGGGAGCGTCGTGAAGATGGTCCTTTTGTGAATAGACCTGATCGTGATCCAAACTAGGCTCTACACAAGCCGAAGAAGCCTATTAAAGTAATAAAAACAACAATAACAATAAATAACAATTGATGATAATAGCAAATGATAACAGAATTCTTTCTTATTCTCGTATGTTTCATCAAATGATTCATCCTCCAGCAGTATACTGTCAAAAACCCCCATGTCCCAGATCTTTATAGGAATGAAAGACACTTTCGTCATCTTCATCATAGTTTACTTTTTATACCTTTCAGTATCTCCTGTCATCAACTGCGAATGTTGATATACACCATTTCAGAGAGAGAAACGAGGGAAATGCTAAAGAGGAGGAGGAGGATGAGGAGGAAGAGGTGAAAGGAAGGGAGGGTAGAAGCGGTAGATGTGTAAGAAAAGGGAAAGCCACGTGAGGGGCGGGAGGTGCTCGCTTGAGGACACTGCCCCATGCAGTGTGTGTATGTGTGTGTGTGTGTGTGTGTGTGTGGGGCAGCCACAAAAATAGTCGAAACTTTTCCTCGTCTATAAGTAAGAGCTTCTCCACGGTACACTTCCGGTGCCCGTTAGGATTAAATTTACTGCCTGGTACAAAAGTTATTGGGTAGTATAACCCTCACATACGAGAGGAGCTTACTGCTGATGGTGCTTGAGTACCCTGGTCGAACTTCAGTGTTCAGGATCAACCCTCTGGGTACACCAGCTCAGTGTACCACCGTCTGCCGTAAGCCAGGGCTTCCCGTGTCTCACTCTGTGGTCACGAGGGGGTCGAGATTGCACGGTCGTTGGTCGTTCAGAATATCAACTGCCGCTTCTCTCTCTCTCTCTCTCTCTCTCTCTCTCTCTCTCTCTCTTCTTCCCCCACCTCTCTTATGGTGTATTGGTGATGTCTTAGATTAGGGAATGCGAGTCGTCATGTATTTTAGTGCCTACAAAGCCTAACTTTAGGTGATCGGTCGACCTTTTTCGTCTTTGAATCACTCATTGTCTACATCATGGTAAGTTTTGAAAATTTTTATCTAAGGCGTTGAACCCTAATTCAAATCTTTTCACACATGACTCAGAGGAGGATAACGGAGGTGAGAATTCTTGAAACACAGAAATTTAGATTTTCAAAACTGTGGAATGAGAGCATGGATTACGTGGCCAGATGTAGCCCCTTGTAACCACAGGCCTACCCACCCAACAGCACCGTGGATGTACGTCAGATCCATGTTTCTCTTATTCTTATCTTTACGGGAGCTAAAAATATATATCACAAAAAACTTATTTTTTTTCAATCAATCTTTAGTTATATTCTTTTTGCGTTCTGTATCTTGGCATATATGTGTGTGTGTGTGTGTGTGTGTGTGTGTGTGTGTGTGTGTGCGGTCAGCCTCCCTCGTCAAAAATCCCGTCCCTTTCATCAGTAATTCCCCGAAAAGAGGTTGTCTGCTTTTCCTGTCGAATGCCGTCAACATCCCCTCCGGTCTGTCTGCCCGACTGTCTGTCACCAGCAACCCCATGACGGGTGCCTGTCATCACCTCCGCCGGTCATATATCTAGTGACATTTCCTTTGATAAGCGTCTCTCCTCCTGCCACACATATCGCAAATGATAATCCTCTCATTAACCACTCTTTCCCCTCCTTCCACTCACCGTTTTTTTTTTCCTCTTTTTCTTTTCGTTCGTGGTTCATTAATCTTATTCCTTCATCCGTTTACATTCCTCGTTCATCAACTCCGCGATTTCGTTTCTCTTCGCTCTCCAACATCGTCGTTCACCTCCTCCCCTCACTGCAGCTCAGGATTCTTACCCCCCTCCCCTTCCCCACCACACCACACACACAGACACACACACACACACACACACACACACACAAACGACCAGTTTCCAACACACTTTTGGAATAGTTCTAACGAGTAAAGCTCAGTAGCTTCGAAGGCAAGAGGGAAGAAGATTAGGAGCCAATTTCACAAATTTTGCACCGAATTGAAATGTGAGTTATCTTTCTTCGTCGCCCAATCTACGAGTGAAGTAGATTAACATGGTCTTATCTACGTCAACATAACTAAACCTAATTACATATCAATCTACATCTCGCCAATAAACCTAGAGTGGTCTAAACTTCCTCTAATGTGACCAAAACTAAACTGAAACCAGCCAAACTATTCCGGACTCACCCAAGGAGGTAAACATACGCCCACTGTCGACTGTATTTCGTTTCCATCTAAGTCAGTGGCAAGACACTTTAATCTGAACATCTTATGGATCTCCTGTACGACACCTTATAGTTGTAAAGAAAGGTATGTGTACTTTATACTTGTCTAGCCACTGAATACTTTCCCAAACTACTTGTATCTAAATCTTTCTTCCTTCCCTTTACAGCTGAATACTTTTGTTCTTTCGTTCTGCTAAGAAAATGTCGCTTCACTTTCCTGCCCCAGTGTGCTGGCTTTGTCCACCCAAAGAGGTCTTTGGCTGTCCATCCTCAAGCGATTATATGGTCTGGGTTTCTCTTGTTCGAGCTCTCCCCTTCCCAGCACACTTCTACTCTTTCCTTGCAAACCTCTCCCTTTCCCTGGCTCCCTCTCCCTGCACTCTCCTTCTGTCTTGTCTTTAGCCACGAGCCAATAATCGTGATTGCCCTCCCTCAACTACGAGAGGGTTTATGGGGCGTCAGGATTCAGCGTGGGCGTGCGTGGGTAGCGCCATCACCACCAGTCCACACTGTCCATCGTTTCTGGACGCTTGGGGTGAGGTGCTTCATGTCAGATGCTGTGCATCCTGGGGTCTCAATTGTGAAGAAAGAAAGAATGGCACACAAACGCATCCAAACTCATCCCCTCATCTGAGCAAAAACACAAACTAACACTTGGTGTTCCAACAGTTAGCATCGCTGACCATGATTCACATACGGGCCCACCCAGGATTCGACTCTTCGGTTGGCCTATAGACAACGCAGCTCTTCATCCTCCCATCGGGGATGGTCGATAAATGGGTAACTGGCTTGGATGTTTGTACATACATACGAAAGTGAAGGACGTGTTATATATATAAATAAAGAGATGGAGCAACACCACTGTAAAACTCTCTCTCCGTAATACACAAATTGTAATCACTTGTACACACAAAAAAAGATATGTTGTATGGAAATGGCAAGGTATAATGGGACTTTAAAGCCCCCCAAAATGACTAAATACACACGAAAAGAAAGCTTTTAAGATATAGCGTTTCTCCTTCAACGGGAATCGCCATTTTGAGACGATTCTTTGTCGACCGAGGGCTGGTTATACTGTGTTCACCCAATGGTTACTTAATGGTATGCAGACACGCCGCAGTGTGTGGCGTCTGCAACAGTAACATTACCGTGGATTACGTACTAAGGGAATGCTGAGAATATGGTTGTCTCAGAGCTGAATTATATACGATAACAAATCCCAATAGTCAAATTAAATGAAAACACATTCTCAGAGTCGGATTATACGGAAACTAATTCTCAGAGTCGGATTATATAATAACAATGGAAAGAATATGAATGCTGGAGAAATTCTAGGCGGAACCATTTATGTAATCAGACTGATGAATTTCTTTACATTAGCCGAAATGTATGATTCGATATTAACAGTTTTCTGTTTATAGATTCCTTTAAAAGGAGGCCAAATAAATGATTCTATGAAACTAGTTTATCATGTTATATATATATATATATATATATATATATATATATATATATATATATATATATATATATTTTTTTTTCTTCATGCCAAAAAGCGCTGAATAAAAAAATATTCAACCGCTAGATTCTAGCGCTTTTCACATTACACAGATTCAGAGAAAACCTCTCCCTCACAGGCGCATCGACTACATTTGTGTACCTAATGGATCATTGCTGGAGCCTATGATGTCGCCCATCCAGGCTTGGTGTAGGCAAGGAAAAGTCAGTCAGCCTAAATCAAAATACCTTTTACCTAGTTGCAAATAGATGTCTCCTCTTTCGAAATACGTAGGGGATAGATCAACCAGAGGATACAACGTGAAATCTCTCTTGAAATGTTACTAAATCGTGTAATGTAGTAGTACTCTTACAGTACACGACTGCTGGATGAAGGGAAGAAACTGAGCGAGGATGTGATGAATTCAAACAGTATACAGAAGTTCAGAAGGCTGCATGACAGTATAATAGGATATGGAGATCCACAGGTTTAAAACTACCTCACCGTACAGTTCAAATAAGAAATAGAGAAAAAAACAGGTAATTGCAAAGATACACAGACACACACACACACACAGCCACTCACACACACTACATTTACATTAACTCATGTGCTGTGGCGTCTGAACTCTAACAACATATATAAATCATTATGAAAACACTTCGAGGTATTTCAAAGAGTATTTAGACTAAACAATTCTTGATTGGGCCAGCCAGGGGCTCAAAACAAGACCGGAATATAACAGTGACATAGTCTGTATCATCTCGAATATTTGGTTCATTCAGCTTTACCCCCCGAAAAGTTTTAATCACTGCCTGAGGTATACAAACTGTACGCTATACAATTTTGGGGAATCCATTTTAACTTCTATGGCCCAAATAACATGAAATGCACGATCCCCACAGCTTCAGTCTCTCATCATCGCTTTCTGTACCCCTGCCCACTTTCCCCAACTGAACTGTCAAAGGTAAGTTCAGTCAAACATTCAGGAAAAATGATATGAATAGACCTTCACCGCACTTGCAGCAAAAGCATACAATTTGGCTCTCACGCCATCAAACCATCGTCCACGTATCATTCACTCAGTCTATATACAACACCAATGATCCTCACTCCGTCTAGTCTCTACTTCGAATTCTACATCCTACAACACCATCCTACTGCTACAGCGCACTGGAGCCAAAATAATCCGACTGCAACTGTACATACTACGCACACACTATACATATGCTCCTCTCTTCAACAAGAGCACCAGGTCAGTGACGACAACGAAGAACAAGAGTGATTAACACTTAACTGGTGATGAGAGTGACCAAGGGGAAAGAACAGCACCCTGTTAGCGACGGGAACGACTAAGAGGAGTGACCAGCACCTGGTCAGCGACGAGAACATGGGACAGAAAGACGAGACACACCCACACACAAACCTTTGATCAGTTGCCCGAAGCTTCCCTTCCCTGAACCAAAGTGGGATGTTGGAGCAACCGCTTATTCAGGGGGCACTTAGGAAGACGCTCTGCCATAAGGCAAGGGTTTAGCGAGCAGCGCAGAAGAATGCAACACTCACGAGAGTTACGCATAACGAGTCTTGTGAGTTACATGCTGGCAGGTGTTAATGTACGAGATGGAGAGACTCTGTATGTCTGTGGGGCTGGAAGCCAGCAGCCCACGTGTGGGTGAGGCAGAAGGAAAGACAACGACCTTGGTTAAATTAGTGATACCTGAAGACAAAGGGAGTTATCAGCGACAGAAAATGGAACAGAAAGGGGAAGAAAAAGGAGAAACGAGTAGGTCGCACGAAGGATACAGAGGAGAACTAGGGGAAGAGATGAGACAGAAGGGGGATAGAGAAATGAGTCATCTGGAAGGAGAAAGAAAATTAAAAGTGGAGGAGCACAAGAGGGGTCACCATGAGAGAGAGAAAATACAGTAAAATAGGGAAGGCAGGTAATCATCTGAGGGCTGGGACACTGATAGGGCAAGGGAAGGAGGGAGAAGGAATGTATATATATATATATATATATATATATATATATATATAGTAGTGGTGATGTGAGAAGGAGATGGAATGAGTATTTTGAAGGTTTGTTGAATGTGTCTGATGACAGAGTGGCAGATATAGGGTGTTTGGGTCGAGGTGGTGTGCAAAGTGAGAGGGTTAGGGAAAATGATTTGGTAAACAGAGAAGAGGTAGTAAAAGCTTTGCGGAAGATGAAAGCCGGCAAGGCAGCAGGTTTGGATGGTATTGCAGTGGAATTTATTAAAAAAGGGGGTGACTGTATTGTTGACTGGTTGGTAAGGTTATTTAATGTATGTATGACTCATGGTGAGGTGCCTGAGGATTGGCGGAATGCGTGCATAGTGCCATTGTACAAAGGCAAAGGGGATAAGAGTGAGTGCTCAAATTACAGAGGTATAAGTTTGTTGAGTATTCCTGGTAAATTATATGGGAGAGTATTGATTGAGAGGGTGAAGGCATGTACAGAGCATCAGATTGGGGAAGAGCAGTGTGGTTTCAGAAGTGGTAGAGGATGTGTGGATCAGGTGTTTGCTTTGAAGAATGTATGTGAGAAATACTTAGAAAAGCAAATGGATTTGTATGTAGCATTTATGGATCTGGAGAAGGCATATGATAGAGTTGATAGAGATGCTCTGTGGAAGGTATTAAGAATATATGGTGTGGGAGGCAAGTTGTTAGAAGCAGTGAAAAGTTTTTATCGAGGATGTAAGGCATGTGTACGTGTAGGAAGAGAGGAAAGTGATTGGTTCTCAGTGAATGTAGGTTTGCGGCAGGGGTGTGTGATGTCTCCATGGTTGTTTAATTTGTTTATGGATGGTGTTGTTAGGGAGGTAAATGCAAGAGTCTTGGAAAGAGGGGCAAGTATGAAGTCTGTTGGGGATGAGAGAGCTTGGGAAGTGAGTCAGTTGTTGTTCGCTGATGATACAGCGCTGGTGGCGGATTCATGTGAGAAACTGCAGAAGCTGGTGACTGAGTTTGGTAAAGTGTGTGGAAGAAGAAAGTTAAGAGTAAATGTGAATAAGAGCAAGGTTATTAGGTACAGTAGGGTTGAGGGTCAAGTCAATTGGGAGGTGAGTTTGAATGGAGAAAAACTGGAGGAAGTGAAGTGTTTTAGATATCTGGGAGTGGATCTGTCAGCGGATGGAACCATGGAAGCGGAAGTGGATCATAGGGTGGGGGAGGGGGCGAAAATTTTGGGAGCCTTGAAAAATGTGTGGAAGTCGAGAACATTATCCCGGAAAGCAAAAATGGGTATGTTTGAAGGAATAGTAGTTCCAACAATGTTGTATGGTTGCGAGGCGTGGGCTATGGATAGAGTTGTGCGCAGGAGGATGGATGTGCTGGAAATGAGATGTTTGAGGACAATGTGTGGTGTGAGGTGGTTTGATCGAGTAAGTAACGTAAGGGTATGAGAGATGTGTGGAAATAAAAAGAGCGTGGTTGAGAGAGCAGAAGAGGGTGTTTTGAAATGGTTTGGGCACATGGAGAGAATGAGTGAGGAAAGATTGACCAAGAGGATATATGTGTCGGAGGTGGAGGGAACGAGGAGAAGAGGGAGACCAAATTGGAGGTGGAAAGATGGAGTGAAAAGGATTTTGTGTGATCGGGGCCTGAACATGCAGGAGGGTGAAAGGAGGGCAAGGAATAGAGTGAATTGGAGCGATGTGGTATACAGGGGTTGACGTGCTGTCAGTGGATTGAATCAAGGCATGTGAAGCGTCCGGGGTAAACCAAGGAAAGCTGTGTAGGTATGTATATTTGCGTGTGTGGACGTGTGTATGGACATGTGTATGGGGGGGGTTGGGCCATTTCTTTCGTCTGTTTCCTTGCGCTACCTCGCAAACGCGGGAGACAGCGACAAAGTATAAAAAAAAAAAAATATATATATATATATATATATATATATATATATATATATATATATATATATAGATATATAGATAGATAGATAGATAGATATAGATAGATAGATAAAGAGGGAGAGAGAGAGAGAGAGAGAGAGAGAGAGAGAGAGAGAGAGAGAGAGAGAGAGAGAGAGAGAGAGGTGAATATGTGGAAGGTAACAGTAAGTAGAGAGGAGGGTATAAGGTATAGAGACACATAAAGAAATGAGGAAAAAGAACAGATATTCCAGGGGAAGGACTGGCAAGGAAATGGAATGAAAAGATCAAGTGAAAAATATGGCAGGAAAACGGTGTCACTGCACAAAAAAGGCTTGAAATGAAAAGAAGAAAAAACAGGAAAAATTAAAATAGATATAAAAAGTCCTTTTCACAGTGTCCAGTATCTGTATTTCTCGTGTGTGTGTGTGTGTGTGAGAGAGAGAGAGAGAGAGAGAGAGAGAGAGAGGTGTATGTGTGAATTTACTATTTTCGTGTGTATGTGTGGGTGTGAAAAAAAAAAAAAAACTCATCCAAGGGAATATACATTTCCCCGCTCCTGGAAGCAGCGCAGCCGCGAAGGGGATAGAGTGGTTGGCGGAGGGAAAGATAGTGCAGGGGATGGGGGTAGGCTGTGAAGAGCGGGTCATTCAGGGGAAAGGCTTCGGGGCAAGGGAGTGTCGTGGCTGGGGAGGAGTCTCTCTCTCTCTCTCTCTCTCTCTCTCTCTCTCTCTCTCTCTCTCCCTCAAAGGATAGGTAGCGCCGCGCAGATGGGTAGAGCGTCGGGGGGCGCCTGAGGCGAGGGACGTGCTGGCGGTGCTGTCTCCATCCCACACTATCCACGTCTGCCACCTTCACAGATGTCCCTTGGGGACCACTGACATAAAATCATCCCTCACCTGCGTGCGTCCGTCCCTCCCCGTGCGTCCGTCCCTCTATGGTGCATATCATGGTATTTTTTTTTTCCTTTTTTTTTGACGCCGGGATGCGTTAGTAGTGTACGCAATGAAAACACACCCGCCCAAATTGGACAGCCGTAAGTCCGTAAGAGCGTGGCTGTTTATGCACCTATTCGCGAGCATCCTGCCCAACTGTGGAGAATTATAGGGAGGCAATTACACCGGGGGCAATGTTGGCTAATACGTACCCTGAATTATCGTTGCAGGTTATGTTAAGTATATCTTTTTCCCCACCCCTGTACATGCTCAACGTTTCCCGCGATAGCGAGGTATCGCCAGGATCAAACGAAGAACTATGGCTCATTCGCTCACATCCTCTCTCTCTCTAGCTGTCATATATAATTCTCTCTCTCTCTCTCTCTCTCTCTCTCTCTCTCTCTCTCTCTCTGTATATATATATATATATATATATATATATATATATATATATGTATATATGTGTGTGTGTGTGTGTGTGTGTGTGTGTGTGTATACACAGACTAATAGAGGGATATTGAGAGAGAGAGAGAGAGAGAGAGAGAGAGAGAGAGAGAGAGAGAGAGAGAGAGAGAGAGAGAGCGAGCCATAGCAGCTACCCTCTAACCAAGAGGGGCCGATCCCGTCTTAACCATATTGCTTCCCTTCACAACCATTGTATGAGGGTCTGGAGGAAATTACGTTTTTTTTTTTCCTCCCTCCCTCTCTTGTCCTCATTTATCATCACAAAAGGACGAGCAACAAGATGAGAGAGAGCAATATCCCGAAAGACACGAGCTCTGTGTATCCCATTATCCCATACATGAGGGGAAACAGGCAAAATAAGTAATTCATTTCATCTATATTCGTATGCATTTGTTTTTAAGCTACTCAATGTTCGAATTATCGTCTTTTTTTTTTTTTTTAATGCACATTATCCAAAGCTAAAAGTAATTAGGCAACCATAATGGTATACGGGTTCCCACCGTGACGCTTCTTCCAATTAAGTGCTTCTTTTGCTCGTTATATGTACTCTTAGAACTGATGTGTATGGAAGACCTGGCATCTCTCGGGCTGTAAGCACCAGAATTTATATTTCAAAAGATTGTGATTAATGGACAATATATTGATATTCAGGTCCTCTAGAGATCACGGGGTGGGGGGGGGTTGCTATTTTATGTGTGGCGGGGTGGCGACGAGAATGGATGAAGGCAGCACGTATGAATGTGTACATGTGAATATATATGTACATGTCTGTGTATGTATATGTATGTATACGGTGAAACGTTTAGGTATGTATATGTGCGTGGGTGGGCGTTGTGTATATACATGTGTATGTGGGTTGGTGGGGCCATTCTCTCATCTGTTTCCTTGCGCTATCTAGCTAACGCGAGAGACGGAGATTAAGTATAATGAATAAAAAGTATTTATAAATATACATATATATACATATATATATATATATATATATATATATATATATATATATATATATATATATAAGGATCAGTTCACAGTATTTTAATGGTGGTTAAAGACAAATAATTACTTGATCAGCGATCAAGACAAATATATAGCAATCCCAGGACAACTCTTATCTTTCCTTCTTCTCATATCTTACCCACTTCCTACAACCTTCCACCTTTAAGAGTTAGGTCTCTCGACACCTGAGGAGCTGTGATTAATTCCTTATCCCATTTTCCGTTAACCAGAGAAAGCCATAAACGGGGACTTAACTTCTTTTCTTTTTTTTTTTTTCTTTTTTACCGTAGGATGTACGTCATTTAATTAAAAATAAAGAATCTCTAGTGTATAATCTCTCTCTCTCTCTCTCTCTCTCTCTCTCTCTCTCTCTCTCTCTCTCTCTCTCTCTCTCTCTCTCTCTCACACACAACTATTTACATTACTGGGACTGGAGGTCTGGTTGGTGGTTTTTATTACGCTAGATTGGATACAACAGGATTCAATAAAGGCCATGAAAGTTTTTTTTTTTTTTTTTTTTTTTACGAGCTCTTAATGAGTTTTTGTACTGTGCCATACACAGATGTCAACTCCACCCCTCTTTTTCTTTCTTTTTTCTTTTTTCTTTCTCTTTTTCTCTCCATGCGGTCACACTGCAGGTGCTCTCTCCCATTCTCTATCCCCTATACACTTTCACTCTCAAAACGCAAACAAAATAGAGAGAGAGAGAGAGAGAGAGAGACAACCCCCAGCTCGAATCCCTGCTGTGAAGAAAAAAAAGCTTAAAAGGGTTATAGCAATGCAACATGAAAAAAAAAATACTACACCCCAAAAGGGTCTATCCACGGAATATAATACGCTAAAAAGGGATTCTTGTACAAGTGAGGGATGCTCATGGACGCTGTAAGGGATCATGACTCTAAGGTCGAAGTCATACCGAAAAAAAAAGAAAAAACAAGTGTATACAACAAGCGCGAGGAGGAACGTTGGGTTTATGTTGGAAGGACGGGCGGATGACTGGCCAATCCAGTACAATGCCCGGATTACTCAGGGATCAGAGACTACGGAGGAAGGAGAGGGACGCCAGGAACCTAAGAAGTAATTCTGGCCAAGCCTGGCTCTGGAGAAGAGGAAACCACAGCAACAACAGCAACAGGAAGAGGAGGAGGAGGAGGAGGAGAGGTAGCAGAGGAACTTTGGTATCCGTCTGGCTCTGGGGAAGAAGAAACCACAGCAACAGGAGGAGGAGGAGGAGGAGGAGAGGTAGCAGAGGAACATGGGTAGCTGAGGACATATGACAAGGTAACTGACTGGGTAAAGCGATAGGGAGGGCAATATATGGATATAGTGTTATGAGACGGAACACTCAGCGCAGACCTGTGGACTGTCATGTGGACAATTAAGAACGCGCAGAGTGATCGTGAAAGGTGGAAAATATTTCGTGAAAATGCCGATTCTCGGTGAGAGAGTTGTCAAGGAGATAGACTATAGACAACAGAAATCGGAGATGCTGTAACATGACGCTGACAGACGTAGGTCGTGGGTGATATGTGAGGGCTGGGTGAAGACCACACTCCAGCCACAGAGGAAATGGCAACCATAAAGGAAAATGTCCTGTAAAGATGCAGTTTGCAGGAGGCACTACATCCAGCAGGGAAACCTGCTAGCTATGAGGAAATTCAGTGGGAAGGTGAACGCTAAAGCCAAGAGAGAGATATAGAGTACATATATATATATATATATATATATATATATATATATATATATATATATATATATATATATATATATATATATCATTCTAGGCGAGGTACCCAGTTTGTGGACCAACCCCTAGAGCAGGATGAACAGCTGGGTTGACTGTGGGCCGACTACAGCAACCAGGATTCGAACCTATATACTAAGAGAGAGCAACAAGAGGCCATAATATCATAAGCAAGAAACTAGTTAGAAAATATGTAAACTTGTAGTCTTATAGTTTTAAAGTACTTACTGACCTTTATATGCAAAGATAAGTTGCTTGATAATAGAGAAAGTTCAAGAAATTTGAAGAGATTGGTTTGATCGGACGAAGGCGAGGAGAACGTATGTTAGGTGATAAGGTGGACAGGAGACGAGCAGATATAAGTGCGGGTTGGTATGATGGAGAAGGTGTTGGCTGTGGTGGTAATGTGCAAGGGGAGCACAAGTGGGAGGAAGTGTAAAGTGAAATAGGTGGAGGTGGTAAGGTGAAAAAGGCGGAGGTCTTAAGGTGGAGCTGGTGGAGGGAATAAAGTGGAATAGGCGTAGATAAAACAAGGGCAGGAAGTAAGGAGGAGGAGGAGGAGGTGGAGGTAGTGTAATGGAACAGGCAAGGGTGGCAGGGTGGAAAAAAAAGGCTAGGATATGGGTGATGGAACAGGTGGATGTGGTAGAGCAGAAGAGGTAGATGTGGTAAGGTGTGACACGTGCGGGTGGTGAGGTGGAACAGGTGGAGGAGGTGAGGTGGATCGTCAGGGTGGATAACACAGGCTCTGGCCTGCAGATCACTCACACGACTGAATATGATAAGATACCGAGAGTCTCTCTTCAATTGCAGGAAACCCAAATCGAAGGACTATATTCACACCTGATTTTACGGGTCTATAACCCCTACAGCGTCCAATTACGGCCATAGAATTCCAGACACAGGGACGGCTTGTTATTATATTGCCAATATTCTACTCAACACATATGATACAGACACTGCTTTAGTGCTTATAATGATTAACATGGAAATTAATCACATACTTTCTATAAATATCTTTGTAAGACGTTGATAAAGCCTGTAATTTTTAAATCAAACTGATTTTGGAGAACTTAAAAAGATATACCCCAAAATAGTACCTTCCAATTGATTTTTATTCTAACTTTTCCTTACACATTACATAACACACACACACACACACACACACACACACACACACACTCGAAACAAATATGAGCGATGAAGCAGAAAAGAAGCAATATAATCATTCTACAGTGTTTAAGAAACATACCACAATCGCGAACGAAAAGCTGAGTGAATCATATTTCTTACCTGCAACTTAAACTACTTCTGTTGCAGTGTTAGCAGGTATTAAGGTTTCCGATTACTTTTTATCAATTCGTCTGTGAAGGTGAGTGGCAAGAGGATTTCTGTCAATCTAAGAATATACACAATCTACCTCCCACTGTTTCTAAGGTGTTTCCTACACGGCAGTTAAAGTGTGAGAGACGAAATTAATCTCGCATTCCCCCAGCCTCCTGCATCCATGCCACTTCTCACTTACGTTAACTCTGACCCCACTGCCTGTGTCCTGACTATCATCATTTCAGTTACTGTTAAAGACGGGCACCACACCGAACCCCACCTCTGGAACGTTATATCCTCTTCATACCAGGTCTTCGGCAACATATCCCCTCCAGCGGTGGTTTGCCGGAAGAGATTCTCAGCACAGTCCACGAGCTCAAGTACCGAGATCACATCTGGGCTACGAGTATCGCTAGGGACCCCAGCTACTTTCATTATGTTTGCCTACATCCTGGCTATTTTTGTCAGTGCTTTTCCCACTGTATTGCCATCATTCCAGCCCAACAGCCCTGGAAGTTCAGAGTCACTTAGGGGTAATGCTCTTTTGCAGCGTCGCATACCCTCATTTTTCGTCAATTTTTTTTTTTTCCCCTCGAGTTCTCTAATCTAGCCATCTGGGTCTTTGCCAGTATCAAGCCTTTTACATATTGCTGATGCTGTTCAGGGGGCGATTCTTTGACCCAATAAACATAATTCTTTGATGGGATCGTTTTCTTCTGTCTTTATCTTAATGTAGTCATTGTAAGAGAGAGAGAGAGAGAGAGAGAGAGAGAGAGAGAGAGAGAGAGAGAGAGAGAGAGAGAATACTTGTAACATATCTCAATATTACTCTTGGTCTCTACATTACAACACTGCTTACAGTTGTCATGGAACTCAACACTCTCTCTCTCTCTCTCTCTCTCTCTCTCTCTCCACTATGGTAAGCCACACGGCACAGCACTGCATCGTAGTCAGGCTCCTCTGCCATACACCCATCAGGGTATGTTTACTCTCCCCTCGTCTGGATAGAGAGTGTGTGCTCCGGATTTTTTCGCAGGTTGGGCTTAATTTGTACTGCAAATGAGCCGGGTCTATTTTCAGGTTTATGTACCCGGGTGTGGTCACCCCCCCCCCCCCCCCCCCTTCGAATTACACGGGGAAACTTTGCTGGAATTAATCTATACACAATCTCGGTTGCTACGAAGCGCTGTCTTTAAAACTGTATACATATCTATGTAGCCTTAATGGTATTGTCTATCCCCAACCCTGAACCAACACCCAAATCTCATCTATCTTCGTTCCTCATTGTCTCTACCACTACCTATCTCTCTCATTCTTTACGTACTCCTTCGGTTTCTCTTACTTAGCTGTCTCTCCTCCTCCTTATCTGCCTAGAGCCCTCCTTGAACACACCACTCCTTCCCTAAATTCTTTTCCTCATTCTTCCTTTCTTACCTTCCTTTCCTACTTACCTTCACTACCTATTTTTACTTTTCTCCCTCTACTTATCTTCTCGCCTTCCTCCATCAGCGTTTCCCTCCCGCCTCCCCACCCTACTTCAACCCTCCAAAACACCTCTTGCTATTCCATCCTCCTCCCAAATCTCCGCTCCCTCCCTCCTTTCCTAATCAGGACCTGGGCACCTTATGGGGTTAGGGGAGGTGGCTGCTCCTCCCAGCTACCCCTACGCAAGTTTTATGGACTCGTAAACTTAGCGAGGAAATTTACAGCTTCACTTATCAAGCGACTTTGAAATAGAGGAATATAGGCGTCCGTCGTGTTGGCTTGACTTACGTCGGCGTCGGAAAGGGGAGGAAGGGTTCCGTCGGCCCTACGCTTCCCACGAGACAAAGACCGAGTTCTGCGAATTTTTGCTAATAAAGGAATGATAGGTTAAATGAATATTCATTAACGCGAGAATAGATGTATGAAAATGAGATTAATATTTTTCTTTTACTTTACATAAATAAGGGAAAATATATACAGATTTCTTTACTTCACATAAATAAGGGAAAATATAAAAATTTCTTTACTTCACATAAATAAGGGAAAATATATAAATTTCTTTACTCACGAGATAGAAGAGAAGAGATTTCCAATTATCATGATATATATATATATATATATATATATATATATATATATGTGAGTGTGTGTGAGTGTGTGTGTGTGTGTGTGAACTAAAATAATCCGTTGCTGAATAAAATAGAAAAACGATTAAGTTGGCTCCATGAAGACGAGGGTTTGCGTAAGGTGTGGCCCAGACATCACACAAGACTGACCAACCCATCCGTTCTATCACTCTGCCTGACACCATTATCCACCCTCCTCCTCCTCCTCCTCCACCTCTCTCTCTCTTTTTTTTAAAGGAGCCTCCCTCGCCAAATACACCATGAATTCTGTCTCTTTATAAATGGGGGGCGTCAGCGAAAAATGTGATAGAATATTGCTTGTCAGTGAAGCCTGAAATATGGTGTGGATGGAGAGGCCCAGCGAGCCACGCGTTATAGCCAGTTATTGCACCTTATTTTTCAACACTGGCAAATTTTTTTCCCCCCTCTTTTTGAACAAAACGTTGCAAGGCGGAGTGGCTTATGGTGCTCAAAATTCTGCAAAAAAGAAAAAAGAAAAAAAGGAGTGGCTTCTGGTGTCAGGAAGTAACACTCAAAATTCTGCAAAAAAAAAAAAAAAAGAAAAAAATGTTTCGAGTAGAAAGATGATTATCTTTGCGCCACTCGAGCCTTAAGACCTCCAGCCCATGTACGTGACAAGGTAGCATCCAACTCCCCATCAATGTCTTTTATGGTGTTATCTCTTAGGAGGGAGGCTACCTACAGTCATGGGTATGTCAACTACCTCCCTTCGTCACGCACTGTAGTATTCTTATATATTGTCTACTGTAGTAGTACACCTCACATGGCGCTATCTACATAAATCTACACAGCCAATTGTGCATCAGGCATTATCTATGTCTCTATCAATTCCCTTGAAGCTGTCGCGAATTCAGCTCGAGTTTCCAGCCTGTTCAAAGGAGTTTGCAGGCATTGGCATCCAAGCTTTGTCCATTATGAGTCTCGAACTCCAGGCCAGAAATAGCATGTTAGGTGGATGGGGCCCATTTTCACTTCGCGAATAAATTTTCGAAATCTGAAAATCCTCACAACTTTCGCCTCGAGGAAAGACAATGTGATGAGGAGGGAGGAGAAAAAAAGGGGGAAATCAGGCTAGTGAAGTGAGAGTTGCGGAGTTCATGAGGCAAACGACCTCTTGATCATAAACTTCGTTGGGAGGTTAAGAAGAGGATGAACCTAAATAATATATAAACAGGTTTCCCTTGGGGGGTTGGATCATCCCCTTTGTGCAGTCCAAGTAGCCAACCAGACGGGAAATATATTCGAGACATGAAGAGATATTTTTTATGAGGCAGACTTAGCTATCCATCCATCTCAGTGATACAGAACTACAAAGTATTGAGAGATGACTGGTGAGTATATGAACAGCATCGAGGAAGTCGGCCAACAGAATCCTTTAAAATTTAAGACTAGAAAGTGCTTGGGTTTAAGAAGCGGGCAATGAATGTAGCTTCTTTACATCCATAAGAGAGCGAGCGAGCGAGAGAGAGAGAGAGAGAGAGAGAGAGAGAGAGAGAGAGAGAGAGAGAGAGAGAGAGAGAGAGAGAGAATACAAAGTTAACTCACATTTTGATGACGTTGGCAGGGTCGAGGCCGTTGAGGGAGAGGGGTTCAGGGGGTGCCGTCAGCCCTGCGCCCTGGCACAGGAGAGCCACGAATTCGGTGTCCTGTGGGACGAGCGTCTCCCTGCCAATCGCCCAGGGCAATCGCCTGGAGGTGACGGAGGCTCTTCTAGGGAGGGCGGGTTCACAGGTGCAGGAGGCGGGGCAGGCGGACACAGTGGCCACCAGCGGAAGCAAGAACAGCAGCAGGAGGAACAGCGGCAGCGGCAGGGGGGACAGAGACCCCCTGCCGCCCCCGGCGGGTCCTCCAGCGTCACCAGCGGCCCTCATGGTCCGCCCGGGGAGAGGGTCGGGGAGCGGGGAGAGATTCGCCGAGCGAGGACGTGGTGGGGAGGGTGTTAGCTGCGGGCGGCCCTGGGGAGGTGCCAGGAGAGGGTCTGGTGGGCGTCATGAGGGCGTGTGGGCGTGGTCAAGGCGTAGAGGTGGGCGTGGCAGCTCGCATGGCTCCACCCCTGCCCTGGATCCACCTGCAGAAGAAAAAAAGAATACAAGTGAGTCATCGGAGTCATAGATCTTATAT